>NW_026645075.1:0-32147 GCF_030020395.1 Manis pentadactyla
AATAAAAGTACAGGCTTTCACTGCTCCAATCAAAAGACACAGGGTTAGAAGAACTGATGAAAACTCAAGATCACCTAAGTGCTCCCTTACTGGAGACTCACTTGCGATCCAAGGACACAGACAAACTACAAGCTAAAGGGGCGGGGACAGGTACCCTATACAAGTGAATCTTTGAAACAAAGAAAGAAATGGATTCTGTTTGAGACCCCAGAGACAGTCACTAGAAAATAGTCCTACCTAGCCACCGTGAATTCCTTTTGTTTGGTATCAGCAGTGCCCAGGTATAGATTTAGTGGTACTGCAATGTCCTTCTCATTTTTCTCACATCAACAAATGAATTGCTGTAATAATATGCGTCTGGGCTTTTGAAATCACTGGGTTTTATGATATCCACGATTGTAAAGAAGTAATAACCACATAAAGAGGGAAGTTTGGACACTCAACCAAACACGTCTCTCCACAACACACACTTTGCTCCCAAATGCTCCTGTCTAGAAATAGGTGTTCCTTTTTATTTGTCCCTCCTCCTATCAGTGGTGAACATGCCAATGTCCCTCCAACATGGTGGTGAGTAAAGCACCAAGTATACTTTTCTGTCTACAACAGGCCCAGAGGAAGTATAATTGGGGTCTTCGGTGAGGACTTAGTCAATGAATGTGGCTAAATACAGTTAGCAAGCGAGAAGGAGGTTTAAGAGGACAGAGGACAGAGATACGGGTTCAAGTCCCTGCACCACCATTTACTGGTTTTGTAAGCACACGCGGCTGATTCGATCTGCAATTGTCTCAGTGAGCCCAGTGCTCTCCCTACAGCCTAGTGACCTTGCAATGTTTTTGAAAGCATAATGTAGGGAAGTGACATAGTTGATGTAGTTAACTCTTCTGTACATAAGGATAGATGGACAGACAGAAAGAAGATTGTTTCATAGATAGACAGATAGATAGATGACAGATGATCGATAGATTATACACATGATAGAAGACAGGAAGCTAGATAGATGGATAGATAAATAGAGAGGATAGAGAGATAGAAAAAATAATAAATAGAAAGATAGATAGATATACAGACAGACAGAGCGATAGATAGATACAGATACATATCGATTGACACAAAGCTGTTGCTCATAACCAGGAGATGAATGGAGAAATCACATAGCTAAACTACAAACAAAAAGGAAGAATGAAATCCAGTTTACAAAGTGCAGTAAGCAGCCATAAGATGAAAACAATTCCTACCATTTGCAATGACGTGGATGGAGCTAGACAGTAGTACGTTCAGAAAAATAGGTCAGGCGGAGAAAGACAATATCAAATGATATCACTCATGTGTGGAGTATAACAACAAAGAGAAACTGAAGGAAAAAAACAGCAGGATACTCACAGAACCCGAGAGTTGACTAAAAGTTGCCAAAGGGAAAAGGACTGCACAGGGTGGTTCTGAAGGGAGGGATAAGTGTGGGGAGAAAGATTGGGGGCATTAGGATTACCATGTATATTGCGTGGGGTCGCGCGGGACATGGGGAGTGCTGTACAACACAGAGAAGACTAGTAGAGGTTATATAGCATCTTACTAGTCCATGATTGACAGCGACTGTATCGGTGTCTTTGAAGGGGTACATGCTGAAGGGGTTTAAAGCATCCAACTATGCTGATGGACAGCGACTTTAAGAGGTTTTTGCTGGTGGACTTGGATAAGGGGGAGCATAGTAAACATAATGTTCTTCACGTGATTGTAGATTAATGATAACAAAAAAAATTTTTTAAGTGCAATAAGGGCACAGCACTGAATCATCAGAATAAAAGGTCAGGCTCTGAGTGCTGCAAACAAAAGACACAGGGTTAAAAGAACGGATGAAAACTCAAGAAACCTACGTGCTTCCTTACAGGAGACTCACTTGAGATCCAAGGACAAAGACAAAGTACAAGCTGAAGGTGTGGGGACAAGTACCCTACACGAGTGAAACTGAAAAACAAACAATCAAACAAATGGATTCTGTTTGAGCCCCCAGAGACAGTCAGTAGAAAATAGCACTATCTGGCCACCGTGAATTCTTTTTGTTTGTTTTCAGCAAGGCCCAGCCATAGATTTAGTGGTGGAGCAACGTCCTTCTCATTTTCTCTCACCTCAACAACTGGGTTGCTGAAATAATAAGAATCTGGGCCTTTGAAATCTGTGGGTTTTATGATCTTCACGAATGTGAAGTAATAACCACCTAAAGAGGGAAGTTTGGACACTCAAATAAACATGTGACTCCACAATACACTCTTAGCTCCCAACTGCTCCTGTCTAGAAATTGGTGTTCCTTTTTATTTGACCCTCCATCCTATCAGTGGTGTTCACATAGATGTCCTTCAAACATGGTGGTGAGCAAAGCAACAATTTTACGTTTCTGTCGTCCACAGGCCCAGAGGAAGGATACTTGTGGTCTTCAGGGAGCACTTAGTGAATGAATGTGGCTATATACAGACAGGAAGTGAGAAGGAGATGAAAGAGGACAGAGGATAGAGACACGGGTTCAAGTCCCTGCACAACCATTTCCTGGTTTTGTAGGTACACTCGGCCGACACGACCTGCAAGTGTCTCGGTGAACCCAGTACTCTCCCTACAGCCTAGTTACCTTGCAGGATTTTTGGAAGCATAATGTAGGAAAGTGACATAGGATATGTGGTTACCTGTTCTGTACACAAGGACAGATGGGCAGACAGAAAGATGATTGATTGATTGATTGATTGATTGATAGACAGACAGATAGATAGATATAGGTTCATATCCATTAACACAAAGCTATTGCTCATAACCATGAGAGCAATGGTTGAAGCACATAGCAAACTACAAACGAAAAAGAAGAATAAAATCCAGTTTAAAAAGTGCAGTAAGCAGCCATAAGAAGAAAAGTAATCCTATCATTGGCAATAACTTGGATGGAGCTAGAGGGTATTATGCTCAGTCAAATAGTCCAGTCGGAGAAATACATGTACCAAATGATTTAACTCATGTGTGGAGTACGATAACAAAGAAAAACTGAAGGAAGAAACAGCAGCATATACACAGTACCCGAGAGTGGACTAAGAGTTACCAAAGAGAAAGGGACTGGGTAGTGTTTGTGGGAAGGGATTGATAAGGGCGGGGAAAAAGAATGGGGGCATTAGGATTAGCATGAATAATGTGTAGGGTGAAGGGTCATTGGGAGGGCTATACAACACAGAGAAGACAAGTAGTGATTCTAGAGCATCTTATGACACGCTGACGGACAGCGACTGAAACTGGGATTTGGCGAGGACTTGGTGAAGGGGTTAGACTAGTTAACATATTGTTCTGCATGTGATTGTATATTAATGAGAACAAAAAAAATTTCAAAGTGCAGTAAGAGCCTAGCTATCAAATATCAGAATAAAAGTACAGGCTTTCACTGCTCCAATCAAAAGACACAGGGTTAGAAGAACTGATGAAAACTCAAGATCACCTAAGTGCTCCCTTACTGGAGACTCACTTGCGATCCAAGGACACAGACAAACTACAAGCTAAAGGGGCGGGGACAGGTACCCTATACAAGTGAATCTTTGAAACAAAGAAAGAAATGGATTCTGTTTGAGACCCCAGAGACAGTCACTAGAAAATAGTCCTACCTAGCCACCGTGAATTCCTTTTGTTTGGTATCAGCAGTGCCCAGGTATAGATTTAGTGGTACTGCAATGTCCTTCTCATTTTTCTCACATCAACAAATGAATTGCTGTAATAATATGCGTCTGGGCTTTTGAAATCACTGGGTTTTATGATATCCACGATTGTAAAGAAGTAATAACCACATAAAGAGGGAAGTTTGGACACTCAACCAAACACGTCTCTCCACAACACACACTTTGCTCCCAAATGCTCCTGTCTAGAAATAGGTGTTCCTTTTTATTTGTCCCTCCTCCTATCAGTGGTGAACATGCCAATGTCCCTCCAACATGGTGGTGAGTAAAGCACCAAGTATACTTTTCTGTCTACAACAGGCCCAGAGGAAGTATAATTGGGGTCTTCGGTGAGGACTTAGTCAATGAATGTGGCTAAATACAGTTAGCAAGCGAGAAGGAGGTTTAAGAGGACAGAGGACAGAGATACGGGTTCAAGTCCCTGCACCACCATTTACTGGTTTTGTAAGCACACGCGGCTGATTCGATCTGCAATTGTCTCAGTGAGCCCAGTGCTCTCCCTACGGCCTAGTGACCTTGCAATGTTTTTGAAAGCATAATGTAGGGAAGTGACATAGTTGATGTAGTTAACTGTTCTGTACATAAGGATAGATGGACAGACAGAAAGAAGATTGTTTCATAGATAGACAGATAGATAGATGACAGATGATCGATAGATTATACACATGATAGAAGACAGGAAGCTAGATAGATGGATAGATAAATAGAGAGGATAGAGAGATAGAAAAAATAATAAATAGAAAGATAGATAGATATACAGACAGACAGAGCGATAGATAGATACAGATACATATCGATTGACACAAAGCTGTTGCTCATAACCAGGAGATGAATGGAGAAATCACATAGCTAAACTACAAACAAAAAGGAAGAATGAAATCCAGTTTACAAAGTGCAGTAAGCAGCCATAAGATGAAAACAATTCCTACCATTTGCAATGACGTGGATGGAGCTAGACAGTAGTACGTTCAGAAAAATAGGTCAGGCGGAGAAAGACAATATCAAATGATATCACTCATGTGTGGAGTATAACAACAAAGAGAAACTGAAGGAAAAAAACAGCAGGATACTCACAGAACCCGAGAGTTGACTAAAAGTTGCCAAAGGGAAAAGGACTGCACAGGGTGGTTCTGAAGGGAGGGATAAGTGTGGGGAGAAAGATTGGGGGCATTAGGATTACCATGTATATTGCGTGGGGTCGCGCGGGACATGGGGAGTGCTGTACAACACAGAGAAGACTAGTAGAGGTTATATAGCATCTTACTAGTCCATGATTGACAGCGACTGTATCGGTGTCTTTGAAGGGGTACATGCTGAAGGGGTTTAAAGCATCCAACTATGCTGATGGACAGCGACTTTAAGAGGTTTTTGCTGGTGGACTTGGATAAGGGGGAGCATAGTAAACATAATGTTCTTCACGTGATTGTAGATTAATGATAACAAAAAAAATTTTTTAAGTGCAATAAGGGCACAGCACTGAATCATCAGAATAAAAGGTCAGGCTCTGAGTGCTGCAAACAAAAGACACAGGGTTAAAAGAACGGATGAAAACTCAAGAAACCTACGTGCTTCCTTACAGGAGACTCACTTGAGATCCAAGGACAAAGACAAAGTACAAGCTGAAGGTGTGGGGACAAGTACCCTACACGAGTGAAACTGAAAAACAAACAATCAAACAAATGGATTCTGTTTGAGCCCCCAGAGACAGTCAGTAGAAAATAGCACTATCTGGCCACCGTGAATTCTTTTTGTTTGTTTTCAGCAAGGCCCAGCCATAGATTTAGTGGTGGAGCAACGTCCTTCTCATTTTCTCTCACCTCAACAACTGGGTTGCTGAAATAATAAGAATCTGGGCCTTTGAAATCTGTGGGTTTTATGATCTTCACGAATGTGAAGTAATAACCACCTAAAGAGGGAAGTTTGGACACTCAAATAAACATGTGACTCCACAATACACTCTTAGCTCCCAACTGCTCCTGTCTAGAAATTGGTGTTCCTTTTTATTTGACCCTCCATCCTATCAGTGGTGTTCACATAGATGTCCTTCAAACATGGTGGTGAGCAAAGCAACAATTTTACGTTTCTGTCGTCCACAGGCCCAGAGGAAGGATACTTGTGGTCTTCAGGGAGCACTTAGTGAATGAATGTGGCTATATACAGACAGGAAGTGAGAAGGAGATGAAAGAGGACAGAGGATAGAGACACGGGTTCAAGTCCCTGCACAACCATTTCCTGGTTTTGTAGGTACACTCGGCCGACACGACCTGCAAGTGTCTCGGTGAACCCAGTACTCTCCCTACAGCCTAGTTACCTTGCAGGATTTTTGGAAGCATAATGTAGGAAAGTGACATAGGATATGTGGTTACCTGTTCTGTACACAAGGACAGATGGGCAGACAGAAAGATGATTGATTGATTGATTGATTGATTGATAGACAGACAGATAGATAGATATAGGTTCATATCCATTAACACAAAGCTATTGCTCATAACCATGAGAGCAATGGTTGAAGCACATAGCAAACTACAAACGAAAAAGAAGAATAAAATCCAGTTTAAAAAGTGCAGTAAGCAGCCATAAGAAGAAAAGAAATCCTATCATTGGCAATAACTTGGATGGAGCTAGAGGGTATTATGCTCAGTCAAATAGTCCAGTCGGAGAAATACATGTACCAAATGATTTAACTCATGTGTGGAGTACGATAACAAAGAAAAACTGAAGGAAGAAACAGCAGCATATACACAGTACCCGAGAGTGGACTAAGAGTTACCAAAGAGAAAGGGACTGGGTAGTGTTTGTGGGAAGGGATTGATAAGGGCGGGGAAAAAGAATGGGGGCATTAGGATTAGCATGAATAATGTGTAGGGTGAAGGGTCATTGGGAGGGCTATACAACACAGAGAAGACAAGTAGTGATTCTAGAGCATCTTATGACACGCTGACGGACAGCGACTGAAACTGGGATTTGGCGAGGACTTGGTGAAGGGGTTAGACTAGTTAACATATTGTTCTGCATGTGATTGTATATTAATGAGAACAAAAAAAATTTCAAAGTGCAGTAAGAGCCTAGCTATCAAATATCAGAATAAAAGTACAGGCTTTCACTGCTCCAATCAAAAGACACAGGGTTAGAAGAACTGATGAAAACTCAAGATCACCTAAGTGCTCCCTTACTGGAGACTCACTTGCGATCCAAGGACACAGACAAACTACAAGCTAAAGGGGCGGGGACAGGTACCCTATACAAGTGAATCTTTGAAACAAAGAAACAAATGGATTCTGTTTGAGACCCCAGAGACAGTCACTAGAAAATAGTCCTACCTAGCCACCGTGAATTCCTTTTGTTTGGTATCAGCAGTGCCCAGGTATAGATTTAGTGGTACTGCAATGTCCTTCTCATTTTTCTCACATCAACAAATGAATTGCTGTAATAATATGCGTCTGGGCTTTTGAAATCACTGGGTTTTATGATATCCACGATTGTAAAGAAGTAATAACCACATAAAGAGGGAAGTTTGGACACTCAACCAAACACGTCTCTCCACAACACACACTTTGCTCCCAAATGCTCCTGTCTAGAAATAGGTGTTCCTTTTTATTTGTCCCTCCTCCTATCAGTGGTGAACATGCCAATGTCCCTCAAACATGGTGGTGAGTAAAGCACCAAGTATACTTTTCTGTCTACAACAGGCCCAGAGGAAGTATAATTGGGGTCTTCGGTGAGGACTTAGTCAATGAATGTGGCTAAATACAGTTAGCAAGCGAGAAGGAGGTTTAAGAGGACAGAGGACAGAGATACGGGTTCAAGTCCCTGCACCACCATTTACTGGTTTTGTAAGCACACGCGGCTGATTCGATCTGCAATTGTCTCAGTGAGCCCAGTGCTCTCCCTACGGCCTAGTGACCTTGCAATGTTTTTGAAAGCATAATGTAGGGAAGTGACATAGTTGATGTAGTTAACTGTTCTGTACATAAGGATAGATGGACAGACAGAAAGAAGATTGTTTCATAGATAGACAGATAGATAGATGACAGATGATCGATAGATTATACACATGATAGAAGACAGGAAGCTAGATAGATGGATAGATAAATAGAGAGGATAGAGAGATAGAAAAAATAATATATAGAAAGATAGATAGATATACAGACAGACAGAGCGATAGATAGATACAGATACATATCGATTGACACAAAGCTGTTGCTCATAACCAGGAGATGAATGGAGAAATCACATAGCTAAACTACAAACAAAAAGGAAGAATGAAATCCAGTTTACAAAGTGCAGTAAGCAGCCATAAGATGAAAACAAATCCTACCATTTGCAATGACGTGGATGGAGCTAGACAGTAGTATGTTCAGAAAAATAGGTCAGGCGGAGAAAGACAATATCAAATGATATCACTCATGTGTGGAGTATAACAACAAAGAGAAACTGAAGGAAAAAAACAGCAGGATACTCACAGAACCCGAGAGTTGACTAAAAGTTGCCAAAGGGAAAAGGACTGCACAGGGTGGTTCTGAAGGGAGGGATAAGTGTGGGGAGAAAGATTGGGGGCATTAGGATTACCATGTATATTGCGTGGGGTCGCGCGGGACATGGGGAGTGCTGTACAACACAGAGAAGACTAGTAGAGGTTATATAGCATCTTACTACTCCATGATTGACAGCGACTGTATCGGTGTCTTTGAAGAGGTACATGCTGAAGGGGTTTAAAGCATCCAACTATGCTGATGGACAGCGACTTTAAGAGGTTTTTGCTGGTGGACTTGGATAAGGGGGAGCATAGTAAACATAATGTTCTTCACGTGATTGTAGATTAATGATAACAAAAAAAATTTTTTAAGTGCAATAAGGGCACAGCACTGAATCATCAGAATAAAAGGTCAGGCTCTGAGTGCTGCAAACAAAAGACACAGGGTTAAAAGAACGGATGAAAACGCAAGAAACCTACGTGCTTCCTTACAGGAGACTCACTTGAGATCCAAGGACAAAGACAAAGTACAAGCTGAAGGTGTGGGGACAAGTACCCTACACGAGTGAAACTGAAAAACAAACAATCAAACAAATGGATTCTGTTTGAGCCCCCAGAGACAGTCAGTAGAAAATAGCACTATCTGGCCACCGTGAATTCTTTTTGTTTGTTTTCAGCAAGGCCCAGCCATAGATTTAGTGGTGGAGCAACGTCCTTCTCATTTTCTCTCACCTCAACAACTGGGTTGCTGAAATAATAAGAATCTGGGCCTTTGAAATCTGTGGGTTTTATGATCTTCACGAATGTGAAGTAATAACCACCTAAAGAGGGAAGTTTGGACACTCAAATAAACATGTGACTCCACAATACACTCTTAGCTCCCAACTGCTCCTGTCTAGAAATTGGTGTTCCTTTTTATTTGACCCTCCATCCTATCAGTGGTGTTCACATAGATGTCCTTCAAACATGGTGGTGAGCAAAGCAACAATTTTACGTTTCTGTCGTCCACAGGCCCAGAGGAAGGATACTTGTGGTCTTCAGGGAGCACTTAGTGAATGAATGTGGCTATATACAGACAGGAAGTGAGAAGGAGATGAAAGAGGACAGAGGATAGAGACACGGGTTCAAGTCCCTGCACAACCATTTCCTGGTTTTGTAGGTACACTCGGCCGACACGACCTGCAAGTGTCTCGGTGAACCCAGTACTCTCCCTACAGCCTAGTTACCTTGCAGGATTTTTGGAAGCATAATGTAGGAAAGTGACATAGGATATGTGGTTACCTGTTCTGTACACAAGGACAGATGGGCAGACAGAAAGATGATTGATTGATTGATTGATTGATTGATAGACAGACAGATAGATAGATATAGGTTCATATCCATTAACACAAAGCTATTGCTCATAACCATGAGAGCAATGGTTGAAGCACATAGCAAACTACAAACGAAAAAGAAGAATAAAATCCAGTTTAAAAAGTGCAGTAAGCAGCCATAAGAAGAAAAGAAATCCTATCATTGGCAATAACTTGGATGGAGCTAGAGGGTATTATGCTCAGTCAAATAGTCCAGTCGGAGAAATACATGTACCAAATGATTTAACTCATGTGTGGAGTACGATAACAAAGAAAAACTGAAGGAAGAAACAGCAGCATATACACAGTACCCGAGAGTGGACTAAGAGTTACCAAAGAGAAAGGGACTGGGTAGTGTTTGTGGGAAGGGATTGATAAGGGCGGGGAAAAAGAATGGGGGCATTAGGATTAGCATGAATAATGTGTAGGGTGAAGGGTCATTGGGAGGGCTATACAACACAGAGAAGACAAGTAGTGATTCTAGAGCATCTTACGACACGCTGACGGACAGCGACTGAAACTGGGATTTGGCGAGGACTTGGTGAAGGGGTTAGACTAGTTAACATATTGTTCTGCATGTGATTGTATATTAATGAGAACAAAAAAAATTTCAAAGTGCAGTAAGAGCCTAGCTATCAAATATCAGAATAAAAGTACAGGCTTTCACTGCTCCAATCAAAAGACACAGGGTTAGAAGAACTGATGAAAACTCAAGATCACCTAAGTGCTCCCTTACTGGAGACTCACTTGCGATCCAAGGACACAGACAAACTACAAGCTAAAGGGGCGGGGACAGGTACCCTATACAAGTGAATCTTTGAAACAAAGAAACAAATGGATTCTGTTTGAGACCCCAGAGACAGTCACTAGAAAATAGTCCTACCTAGCCACCGTGAATTCCTTTTGTTTGGTATCAGCAGTGCCCAGGTATAGATTTAGTGGTACTGCAATGTCCTTCTCATTTTTCTCACATCAACAAATGAATTGCTGTAATAATATGCGTCTGGGCTTTTGAAATCACTGGGTTTTATGATATCCACGATTGTAAAGAAGTAATAACCACATAAAGAGGGAAGTTTGGACACTCAACCAAACACGTCTCTCCACAACACACACTTTGCTCCCAAATGCTCCTGTCTAGAAATAGGTGTTCCTTTTTATTTGTCCCTCCTCCTATCAGTGGTGAACATGCCAATGTCCCTCCAACATGGTGGTGAGTAAAGCACCAAGTATACTTTTCTGTCTACAACAGGCCCAGAGGAAGTATAATTGGGGTCTTCGGTGAGGACTTAGTCAATGAATGTGGCTAAATACAGTTAGCAAGCGAGAAGGAGGTTTAAGAGGACAGAGGACAGAGATACGGGTTCAAGTCCCTGCACCACCATTTACTGGTTTTGTAAGCACACGCGGCTGATTCGATCTGCAATTGTCTCAGTGAGCCCAGTGCTCTCCCTACGGCCTAGTGACCTTGCAATGTTTTTGAAAGCATAATGTAGGGAAGTGACATAGTTGATGTAGTTAACTGTTCTGTACATAAGGATAGATGGACAGACAGAAAGAAGATTGTTTCATAGATAGACAGATAGATAGATGACAGATGATCGATAGATTATACACATGATAGAAGACAGGAAGCTAGATAGATGGATAGATAAATAGAGAGGATAGAGAGATAGAAAAAATAATATATAGAAAGATAGATAGATATACAGACAGACAGAGCGATAGATAGATACAGATACATATCGATTGACACAAAGCTGTTGCTCATAACCAGGAGATGAATGGAGAAATCACATAGCTAAACTACAAACAAAAAGGAAGAATGAAATCCAGTTTACAAAGTGCAGTAAGCAGCCATAAGATGAAAACAAATCCTACCATTTGCAATGACGTGGATGGAGCTAGACAGTAGTATGTTCAGAAAAATAGGTCAGGCGGAGAAAGACAATATCAAATGATATCACTCATGTGTGGAGTATAACAACAAAGAGAAACTGAAGGAAAAAAACAGCAGGATACTCACAGAACCCGAGAGTTGACTAAAAGTTGCCAAAGGGAAAAGGACTGCACAGGGTGGTTCTGAAGGGAGGGATAAGTGTGGGGAGAAAGATTGGGGGCATTAGGATTACCATGTATATTGCGTGGGGTCGCGCGGGACATGGGGAGTGCTGTACAACACAGAGAAGACTAGTAGAGGTTATATAGCATCTTACTACTCCATGATTGACAGCGACTGTATCGGTGTCTTTGAAGAGGTACATGCTGAAGGGGTTTAAAGCATCCAACTATGCTGATGGACAGCGACTTTAAGAGGTTTTTGCTGGTGGACTTGGATAAGGGGGAGCATAGTAAACATAATGTTCTTCACGTGATTGTAGATTAATGATAACAAAAAAAATTTTTTAAGTGCAATAAGGGCACAGCACTGAATCATCAGAATAAAAGGTCAGGCTCTGAGTGCTGCAAACAAAAGACACAGGGTTAAAAGAACGGATGAAAACGCAAGAAACCTACGTGCTTCCTTACAGGAGACTCACTTGAGATCCAAGGACAAAGACAAAGTACAAGCTGAAGGTGTGGGGACAAGTACCCTACACGAGTGAAACTGAAAAACAAACAATCAAACAAATGGATTCTGTTTGAGCCCCCAGAGACAGTCAGTAGAAAATAGCACTATCTGGCCACCGTGAATTCTTTTTGTTTGTTTTCAGCAAGGCCCAGCCATAGATTTAGTGGTGGAGCAACGTCCTTCTCATTTTCTCTCACCTCAACA
Source organism: Manis pentadactyla (assembly GCF_030020395.1). Lineage (NCBI taxonomy): Eukaryota > Metazoa > Chordata > Mammalia > Pholidota > Manidae > Manis > Manis pentadactyla. Next base: position 12,298 of record NW_026645075.1, read on the forward strand.
ACTGGGTTGCTGAAATAATAAGAATCTGGGCCTTTGAAATCTGTGGGTTTTATGATCTTCACGAATGTGAAGTAATAACCACCTAAAGAGGGAAGTTTGGACACTCAAATAAACATGTGACTCCACAATACACTCTTAGCTCCCAACTGCTCCTGTCTAGAAATTGGTGTTCCTTTTTATTTGACCCTCCATCCTATCAGTGGTGTTCATATAGATGTCCTTCAAACATGGTGGTGAGCAAAGCAACAATTTTACGTTTCTGTCGTCCACAGGCCCAGAGGAAGGATACTTGTGGTCTTCAGGGAGCACTTAGTGAATGAATGTGGCTATATACAGACAGGAAGTGAGAAGGAGATGAAAGAGGACAGAGGATAGAGACACGGGTTCAAGTCCCTGCACAACCATTTCCTGGTTTTGTAGGTACACTCGGCCGACACGACCTGCAAGTGTCTCGGTGAACCCAGTACTCTCCCTACAGCCTAGTTACCTTGCAGGATTTTTGGAAGCATAATGTAGGAAAGTGACATAGGATATGTGGTTACCTGTTCTGTACACAAGGACAGATGGGCAGACAGAAAGATGATTGATTGATTGATTGATTGATTGATAGACACACAGATAGATAGATATAGGTTCATATCCATTAACACAAAGCTATTGCTCATAACCATGAGAGCAATGGTTGAAGCACATAGCAAACTACAAACGAAAAAGAAGAATAAAATCCAGTTTAAAAAGTGCAGTAAGCAGCCATAAGAAGAAAACAAATCCTATCATTGGCAATAACTTAGATGGAGCTAGAGGGTATTATGCTCAGTCAAATAGGCCAGTCGGAGAAATACATGTACCAAATGATTTAACTCATGTGTGGAGTACGATAACAAAGAAAAACTGAAGGAAGAAACAGCAGCATATACACAGTACCCGAGAGTGGACTAAGAGTTACCAAAGAGAAAGGGACTGGGTAGTGTTTGTGGGAAGGGATTGATAAGGGCGGGGAAAAAGAATGGGGGCATTAGGATTAGCATGAATAATGTGTAGGGTGAAGGGTCATTGGGAGGGCTATACAACACAGAGAAGACAAGTAGTGATTCTAGAGCATCTTACGACACGCTGACGGACAGCGACTGAAACTGGGATTTGGCGAGGACTTGGTGAAGGGGTTAGACTAGTTAACATATTGTTCTGCATGTGATTGTATATTAATGAGAACAAAAAAAATTTCAAAGTGCAGTAAGAGCCTAGCTATCAAATATCAGAATAAAAGTACAGGCTTTCACTGTTCCAATCAAAAGACACAGGGTTAGAAGAACTGATGAAAACTCAAGATCACCTAAGTGCTCCCTTACTGGAGACTCACTTGCGATCCAAGGACACAGACAAACTACAAGCTAAAGGGGCGGGGACAGGTACCCTATACAAGTGAATCTTTGAAACAAAGAAAGAAATGGATTCTGTTTGAGACCCCAGAGACAGTCACTAGAAAATAGTCCTACCTAGCCACCGTGAATTCCTTTTGTTTGGTATCAGCAGTGCCCAGGTATAGATTTAGTGGTACTGCAATGTCCTTCTCATTTTTCTCACATCAACAAATGAATTGCTGTAATAATATGCGTCTGGGCTTTTGAAATCACTGGGTTTTATGATATCCACGATTGTAAAGAAGTAATAACCACATAAAGAGGGAAGTTTGGACACTCAACCAAACACGTCTCTCCACAACACACACTTTGCTCCCAAATGCTCCTGTCTAGAAATAGGTGTTCCTTTTTATTTGTCCCTCCTCCTATCAGTGGTGAACATGCCAATGTCCCTCCAACATGGTGGTGAGTAAAGCACCAAGTATACTTTTCTGTCTACAACAGGCCCAGAGGAAGTATAATTGGGGTCTTCGGTGAGGACTTAGTCAATGAATGTGGCTAAATACAGTTAGCAAGCGAGAAGGAGGTTTAAGAGGACAGAGGACAGAGATACGGGTTCAAGTCCCTGCACCACCATTTACTGGTTTTGTAAGCACACGCGGCTGATTCGATCTGCAATTGTCTCAGTGAGCCCAGTGCTCTCCCTACAGCCTAGTGACCTTGCAATGTTTTTGAAAGCATAATGTAGGGAAGTGACATAGTTGATGTAGTTAACTGTTCTGTACATAAGGATAGATGGACAGACAGAAAGAAGATTGTTTCATAGATAGACAGATAGATAGATGACAGATGATCGATAGATTATACACATGATAGAAGACAGGAAGCTAGATAGATGGATAGATAAATAGAGAGGATAGAGAGATAGAAAAAATAATATATAGAAAGATAGATAGATATACAGACAGACAGAGCGATAGATAGATACAGATACATATCGATTGACACAAAGCTGTTGCTCATAACCAGGAGATGAATGGAGAAATCACATAGCTAAACTACAAACAAAAAGGAAGAATGAAATCCAGTTTACAAAGTGCAGTAAGCAGCCATAAGATGAAAACAATTCCTACCATTTGCAATGACGTGGATGGAGCTAGACAGTAGTATGTTCAGAAAAATAGGTCAGGCGGAGAAAGACAATATCAAATGATATCACTCATGTGTGGAGTATAACAACAAAGAGAAACTGAAGGAAAAAAACAGCAGGATACTCACAGAACCCGAGAGTTGACTAAAAGTTGCCAAAGGGAAAAGGACTGCACAGGGTGGTTCTGAAGGGAGGGATAAGTGTGGGGAGAAAGATTGGGGGCATTAGGATTACCATGTATATTGCGTGGGGTCGCGCGGGACATGGGGAGTGCTGTACAACACAGAGAAGACTAGTAGAGGTTATATAGCATCTTACTAGTCCATGATTGACAGCGACTGTATCGGTGTCTTTGAAGGGGTACATGCTGAAGGGGTTTAAAGCATCCAACTATGCTGATGGACAGCGACTTTAAGAGGTTTTTGCTGGTGGACTTGGATAAGGGGGAGCATAGTAAACATAATGTTCTTCACGTGATTGTAGATTAATGATAACAAAAAAAATTTTTTAAGTGCAATAAGGGCACAGCACTGAATCATCAGAATAAAAGGTCAGGCTCTGAGTGCTGCAAACAAAAGACACAGGGTTAAAAGAACGGATGAAAACTCAAGAAACCTACGTGCTTCCTTACAGGAGACTCACTTGAGATCCAAGGACAAAGACAAAGTACAAGCTGAAGGTGTGGGGACAAGTACCCTACACGAGTGAAACTGAAAAACAAACAATCAAACAAATGGATTCTGTTTGAGCCCCCAGAGACAGTCAGTAGAAAATAGCACTATCTGGCCACCGTGAATTCTTTTTGTTTGTTTTCAGCAAGGCCCAGCCATAGATTTAGTGGTGGAGCAACGTCCTTCTCATTTTCTCTCACCTCAACAACTGGGTTGCTGAAATAATAAGAATCTGGGCCTTTGAAATCTGTGGGTTTTATGATCTTCACGAATGTGAAGTAATAACCACCTAAAGAGGGAAGTTTGGACACTCAAATAAACATGTGACTCCACAATACACTCTTAGCTCCCAACTGCTCCTGTCTAGAAATTGGTGTTCCTTTTTATTTGACCCTCCATCCTATCAGTGGTGTTCACATAGATGTCCTTCAAACATGGTGGTGAGCAAAGCAACAATTTTACGTTTCTGTCGTCCACAGGCCCAGAGGAAGGATACTTGTGGTCTTCAGGGAGCACTTAGTGAATGAATGTGGCTATATACAGACAGGAAGTGAGAAGGAGATGAAAGAGGACAGAGGATAGAGACACGGGTTCAAGTCCCTGCACAACCATTTCCTGGTTTTGTAGGTACACTCGGCCGACACGACCTGCAAGTGTCTCGGTGAACCCAGTACTCTCCCTACAGCCTAGTTACCTTGCAGGATTTTTGGAAGCATAATGTAGGAAAGTGACATAGGATATGTGGTTACCTGTTCTGTACACAAGGACAGATGGGCAGACAGAAAGATGATTGATTGATTGATTGATAGACAGACAGATAGATAGATATAGGTTCATATCCATTAACACAAAGCTATTGCTCATAACCATGAGAGCAATGGTTGAAGCACATAGCAAACTACAAACGAAAAAGAAGAATAAAATCCAGTTTAAAAAGTGCAGTAAGCAGCCATAAGAAGAAAAGAAATCCTATCATTGGCAATAACTTGGATGGAGCTAGAGGGTATTATGCTCAGTCAAATAGTCCAGTCGGAGAAATACATGTACCAAATGATTTAACTCATGTGTGGAGTACGATAACAAAGAAAAACTGAAGGAAGAAACAGCAGCATATACACAGTACCCGAGAGTGGACTAAGAGTTACCAAAGAGAAAGGGACTGGGTAGTGTTTGTGGGAAGGGATTGATAAGGGCGGGGAAAAAGAATGGGGGCATTAGGATTAGCATGAATAATGTGTAGGGTGAAGGGTCATTGGGAGGGCTATACAACACAGAGAAGACAAGTAGTGATTCTAGAGCATCTTATGACACGCTGACGGACAGCGACTGAAACTGGGATTTGGCGAGGACTTGGTGAAGGGGTTAGACTAGTTAACATATTGTTCTGCATGTGATTGTATATTAATGAGAACAAAAAAAATTTCAAAGTGCAGTAAGAGCCTAGCTATCAAATATCAGAATAAAAGTACAGGCTTTCACTGCTCCAATCAAAAGACACAGGGTTAGAAGAACTGATGAAAACTCAAGATCACCTAAGTGCTCCCTTACTGGAGACTCACTTGCGATCCAAGGACACAGACAAACTACAAGCTAAAGGGGCGGGGACAGGTACCCTATACAAGTGAATCTTTGAAACAAAGAAACAAATGGATTCTGTTTGAGACCCCAGAGACAGTCACTAGAAAATAGTCCTACCTAGCCACCGTGAATTCCTTTTGTTTGGTATCAGCAGTGCCCAGGTATAGATTTAGTGGTACTGCAATGTCCTTCTCATTTTTCTCACATCAACAAATGAATTGCTGTAATAATATGCGTCTGGGCTTTTGAAATCACTGGGTTTTATGATATCCACGATTGTAAAGAAGTAATAACCACATAAAGAGGGAAGTTTGGACACTCAACCAAACACGTCTCTCCACAACACACACTTTGCTCCCAAATGCTCCTGTCTAGAAATAGGTGTTCCTTTTTATTTGTCCCTCCTCCTATCAGTGGTGAACATGCCAATGTCCCTCCAACATGGTGGTGAGTAAAGCACCAAGTATACTTTTCTGTCTACAACAGGCCCAGAGGAAGTATAATTGGGGTCTTCGGTGAGGACTTAGTCAATGAATGTGGCTAAATACAGTTAGCAAGCGAGAAGGAGGTTTAAGAGGACAGAGGACAGAGATACGGGTTCAAGTCCCTGCACCACCATTTACTGGTTTTATAAGCACACGCGGCTGATTCGATCTGCAATTGTCTCAGTGAGCCCAGTGCTCTCCCTACGGCCTAGTGACCTTGCAATGTTTTTGAAAGCATAATGTAGGGAAGTGACATAGTTGATGTAGTTAACTGTTCTGTACATAAGGATAGATGGACAGACAGAAAGAAGATTGTTTCATAGATAGACAGATAGATAGATGACAGATGATCGATAGATTATACACATGATAGAAGACAGGAAGCTAGATAGATGGATAGATAAATAGAGAGGATAGAGAGATAGAAAAAATAATATATAGAAAGATAGATAGATATACAGACAGACAGAGCGATAGATAGATACAGATACATATCGATTGACACAAAGCTGTTGCTCATAACCAGGAGATGAATGGAGAAATCACATAGCTAAACTACAAACAAAAAGGAAGAATGAAATCCAGTTTACAAAGTGCAGTAAGCAGCCATAAGATGAAAACAAATCCTACCATTTGCAATGACGTGGATGGAGCTAGACAGTAGTATGTTCAGAAAAATAGGTCAGGCGGAGAAAGACAATATCAAATGATATCACTCATGTGTGGAGTATAACAACAAAGAGAAACTGAAGGAAAAAAACAGCAGGATACTCACAGAACCCGAGAGTTGACTAAAAGTTGCCAAAGGGAAAAGGACTGCACAGGGTGGTTCTGAAGGGAGGGATAAGTGTGGGGAGAAAGATTGGGGGCATTAGGATTACCATGTATATTGCGTGGGGTCGCGCGGGACATGGGGAGTGCTGTACAACACAGAGAAGTCTAGTAGAGGTTATATAGCATCTTACTACTCCATGATTGACAGCGACTGTATCGGTGTCTTTGAAGAGGTACATGCTGAAGGGGTTTAAAGCATCCAACTATGCTGATGGACAGCGACTTTAAGAGGTTTTTGCTGGTGGACTTGGATAAGGGGGAGCATAGTAAACATAATGTTCTTCACGTGATTGTAGATTAATGATAACAAAAAAAATTTTTTAAGTGCAATAAGGGCACAGCACTGAATCATCAGAATAAAAGGTCAGGCTCTGAGTGCTGCAAACAAAAGACACAGGGTTAAAAGAATGGATGAAAACGCAAGAAACCTACGTGCTTCCTTACAGGAGACTCACTTGAGATCCAAGGACAAAGACAAACTACAAGCTGAAGGTGTGGGGACAAGTACCCTACACGAGTGAAACTGAAAAACAAACAATCAAACAAATGGATTCTGTTTGAGCCCCCAGAGACAGTCAGTAGAAAATAGCACTATCTGGCCACCGTGAATTCTTTTTGTTTGTTTTCAGCAAGGCCCAGCCATAGATTTAGTGGTGGAGCAACGTCCTTCTCATTTTCTCTCACCTCAACAACTGGGTTGCTGAAATAATAAGAATCTGGGCCTTTGAAATCTGTGGGTTTTATGATCTTCACGAATGTGAAGTAATAACCACCTAAAGAGGGAAGTTTGGACACTCAAATAAACATGTCACTCCACAATACACTCTAAGCTCCCAACTGCTCCTGTCTAGAAATTGGTGTTCCTTTTTATTTGACCCTCCATCCTATCAGTGGTGTTCACATAGATGTCCTTCAAACATGGAGGTGAGCAAAGCAACAATTTTACGTTTCTGTCGTCCACAGGCCCAGAGGAAGGATGCTTGTGGTCTTCAGGGAGCACTTAGTGAATGAATGTGGCTATATACAGACAGGAAGTGAGAAGGAGATGAAAGAGGACAGAGGATAGAGACACGGGTTCAAGTCCCTGCACAACCATTTCCTGGTTTTGTAGGTACACTCGGCCGACACGACCTGCAAGTGTCTCGGTGAACCCAGTACTCTCCCTACAGCCTAGTTACCTTGCAGGATTTTTGGAAGCATAATGTAGGAAAGTGACATAGGATATGTGGTTACCTGTTCTGTACACAAGGACAGATGGGCAGACAGAAAGATGATTGATTGATTGATTGATTGATTGATAGACAGACAGATAGATAGATATAGGTTCATATCCATTAACACAAAGCTATTGCTCATAACCATGAGAGCAATGGTTGAAGCACATAGCAAACTACAAACGAAAAAGAAGAATAAAATCCAGTTTAAAAAGTGCAGTAAGCAGCCATAAGAAGAAAACAAATCCTATCATTGGCAATAACTTGGATGGAGCTAGAGGGTATTATGCTCAGTCAAATAGTCCAGTCGGAGAAATACATGTACCAAATGATTTAACTCATGTGTGGAGTACGATAACAAAGAAAAACTGAAGGAAGAAACAGCAGCATATACACAGTACCCGAGAGTGGACTAAGAGTTACCAAAGAGAAAGGGACTGGGTAGTGTTTGTGGGAAGGGATTGATAAGGGCGGGGAAAAAGAATGGGGGCATTAGGATTAGCATGAATAATGTGTAGGGTGAAGGGTCATTGGGAGGGCTATACAACACAGAGAAGACAAGTAGTGATTCTAGAGCATCTTACGACACGCTGACGGACAGCGACTGAAACTGGGATTTGGCGAGGACTTGGTGAAGGGGTTAGACTAGTTAACATATTGTTCTGCAAGTGATTGTATATTAATGAGAACAAAAAAAATTTCAAAGTGCAGTAAGAGCCTAGCTATCAAATATCAGAATAAAAGTACAGGCTTTCACTGCTCCAATCAAAAGACACAGGGTTAGAAGAACTGATGAAAACTCAAGATCACCTAAGTGCTCCCTTACTGGAGACTCACTAGTGATCCAAGGACACAGACAAACTACAAGCTGAAGGGGCGGGGACAGGTACCCTATACAAGTGAATCTTTGAAACAAAGAAACAAATGGATTCTGTTTGAGACCCCAGAGACAGTCACTAGAAAATAGTCCTACCTAGCCACCGTGAATTCCTTTTGTTTGGTATCAGCAGTGCCCAGGTATAGATTTAGTGGTACTGCAATGTCCTTCTCATTTTTCTCACATCAACAAATGAATTGCTGTAATAATATGCGTCTGGGCTTTTGAAATCACTGGGTTTTATGATATCCACGATTGTAAAGAAGTAATAACCACATAAAGAGGGAAGTTTGGACACTCAACCAAACACGTCTCTCCACAACACACACTTTTCTCCCAAATACTCCTGTCTAGAAATAGGTGTTCCTTTTTATTTGTCCCTCCTCCTATCAGTGGTGAACATGCCAATGTCCCTCCAACATGGTGGTGAGTAAAGCACCAAGTATACTTTTCTGTCTACAACAGTCCCAGAGGAAGTATAATTGGGGTCTTCGGTGAGGACTTAGTCAATGAATGTGGCTAAATACAGTTAGCAAGCGAGAAGGAGGTTTAAGAGGACAGAGGACAGAGATACGGGTTCAAGTCCCTGCACCACCATTTACTGGTTTTGTAAGCACACGCGGCTGATTCGATCTGCAATTGTCTCAGTGAGCCCAGTGCTCTCCCTACGGCCTAGTGAACTTGGAATGTTTTTGAAAGCATAATGTAGGGAAGTGACATAGTTGATGTAGTTAACTGTTCTGTACATAAGAATAGATGGACAGACAGAAAGAAGATTGTTTCATAGATAGACAGATAGATAGATGACAGATGATCGATAGATTATACACATGATAGAAGACAGGAAGCTAGATAGATGGATAGATAAATAGAGAGGATAGAGAGATAGAAAGAAGGATATATAGAAAGATAGATAGATATACAGACAGACAGAGCGATAGATAGATACAGATACATATCGATTGACACAAAGCTGTTGCTCATAACCAGGAGATGAATGGTGAAATCACATAGCTAAACTACAAACAAAAAGGAAGAATGAAATCCAGTTTACAAAGTGCAGTAAGCAGCCATAAGAAGAAAACAAATCCTACCATTTGCAATGACGTGGATGGAGCTAGACAGTAGTATGTTCAGAAAAATAGGTCAGGCGGAGAAAGACAATATCAAATGATATCACTCATGTGTGGAGTATAACAACAAAGAGAAACTGAAGGAAAAAACAGCAGGATACTCACAGAACCCGAGAGTTGACTAAAAGTTGCCAAAGGGAAAAGGACTGCACAGGGTGGTTCTGAAGGGAGGGATAAATGTGGGGAGAAAGATTGGGGGCATTAGGATTACCATGTATATTGCGTGGGGTCGCGCGGGACATGGGGAGTGCTGTACAACTCAGAGAAGACTAGTAGAGGTTATATAGCATCTTACTACTCCATGATTGACAGCGACTGTATCGGTGTCTTTGAAGGGGTACATGCTGAAGGGGATTAAAGCATCCAACTATGCTGATGGACAGCGACTTTAAGAGGTTTTTGCTGGTGGACTTGGATAAGGGGGAGCATAGTAAACATAATGTTCTTCACGTGATTGTAGATTAATGATAACAAAAAAAATTTTTTAAGTGCAATAAGGGCACAGCACTGAATCATCAGAATAAAAGGTCAGGCTCTGAGTGCTGCAAACAAAAGACACAGGGTTAAAAGAACGGATGAAAACTCAAGAAACCTACGTGCTTCCTTACAGGAGACTCACTTGAGATCCAAGGACAAAGACAAAGTACAAGCTGAAGGTGTGGGGACAAGTACCCTACACGAGTGAAACTGAAAAACAAACAATCAAACAAATGGATTCTGTTTGAGCCCCCAGAGACAGTCAGTAGAAAATAGCACTATCTGGCCACCGTGAATTCTTTTTGTTTGTTTTCAGCAAGGCCCAGCCATAGATTTAGTGGTGGAGCAACGTCCTTCTCATTTTCTCTCACCTCAACAACTGGGTTGCTGAAATAATAAGAATCTGGGCCTTTGAAATCTGTGGGTTTTATTATCTTCACGAATGTGAAGTAATAACCACCTAAAGAGGGAAGTTTGGACACTCAAATAAATATGTCACTCCACAATACACTCTTAGCTCCCAACTGCTCCTGTCTAGAAATTGGTGTTCCTTTTTATTTGACCCTCCATCCTATCAGTGGTGTTCACATAGATGTCCTTCAAACATGGTGGTGAGCAAAGCAACAATTTTACGTTTCTGTCGTCCACAGGCCCAGAGGACGGATACTTGTGGTCTTCAGGGAGCACTTAGTGAATGAATGTGGCTATATACAGACAGGAAGTGAGAAGGAGATGAAAGAGGACAGAGGATAGAGACACGGGTTCAAGTCCCTGCACAACCATTTCCTGGTTTTGTAGGTACACTCGGCCGACACGACCTGCAAGTGTCTCGGTGAACCCAGTACTCTCCCTACAGCCTAGTTACCTTGCAGGATTTTTGGAAGCATAATGTAGGAAAGTGACATAGGATATGTGGTTACCTGTTCTGTACACAAGGACAGATGGGCAGACAGAAAGATGATTGATTGATTGATTGATTGATTGATAGACAGACAGATAGATAGATATAGGTTCATATCGATTAACACAAAGCTATTGCTCATAACCATGAGAGCAATGGTTGAAGCACATAGCAAACTACAAACGAAAAAGAAGAATAAAATCCAGTTTAAAAAGTGCAGTAAGCAGCCATAAGAAGAAAACAAATCCTATCATTGGCAATAACTTGGATTGAGCTAGAGGGTATTATGCTCAGTCAAATAGTCCAGTCGGAAAAATACATGTACCAAAATGATTTAACTCATGTGTGGAGTACGATAACAAAGAAAAACTGAAGGAAGAAACAGCAGCATATACACAGTACCCGAGAGTGGACTAAGAGTTACCAAAGAGAAAGGGACTGGGTAGTGTTTGTGGGTAGGGATTGATAAGGGCGGGGAAAAAGAATGGGGGCATTAGGATTAGCATGAATAATGTGTAGGGTGAAGGGTCATTAGGAGGGCTATACAACACAGAGAAGACAAGTAGTGATTCTAGAGCATCTTACGACACGCTGACGGACAGCGACTGAAACTGGGATTTGGCGAGGACTTGGTGAAGGGGTTAGACTAGTTAACATATTGTTCTGCATGTGATTGTATATTAATGAGAACAAAAAAAATTTCAAAGTGAAGTAAGAGCCTAGCTATCAAATATCAGAATAAAAGTACAGGCTTTCACTGCTCCAATCAAAAGACACAGGGTTAGAAAAACTGATGAAAACTCAAGATCACCTAAGTGCTCCCTTACTGGAGACTCACTTGTGATCCAAGGACACAGACAAACTACAAGCTGAAGGGGCGGGGACAGGTACCCTATACAAGTGAATCTTTGAAACAAAGAAACAAATGGATTCTGTTTGAGACCCCAGAGACAGTCACTAGAAAATAGTCCTACCTAGCCACCGTGAATTCCTTTTGTTTGGTATCAGCAGTGCCCAGGTATAGATTTAGTGGTACTGCAATGTCCTTCTCATTTTTCTCACATCAACAAATGAATTGCTGTAATAATATGCGTCTGGGCTTTTGAAATCACTGGGTTTTATGATATCCACGATTGCAAAGAAGTAATAACCACATAAAGAGGGAAGTTTGGACACTCAACCAAACACGTCTCTCCACAACACACACTTTGCTCCCAAATGCTCCTGTCTAGAAATAGGTGTTCCTTTTTATTTGTCCCTCCTCCTATCAGTGTTGAACATGCCAATGTCCCTCAAACATGGTGGTGAGTAAAGCACCAAGTATACTTTTCTGTCTACAACAGGCCCAGAGGAAGTATAATTGGGGTCTTCAGTGAGGACTTAGTCAATGAATGTGGCTAAGTACAGTTAGCAAGCGAGAAGGAGGTTTAAGAGGACAGAGGACAGAGATACGGGTTCAAGTCCCTGCACCACCATTTACTGGTTTTGTAAGCACACGCGGCTGATTCGTTCTGCAATTGTCTCAGTGAGCCCAGTGCTCTCCCTACGGCCTAGTGACCTTGCAATGTTTTTGAAAGCATAATGTAGGGAAGTGACATAGTTGATGTAGTTATCTGTTCTGTACATAAGGATAGATGGACAGACAGAAAGAAGATTGTTTCATAGATAGACAGATAGATAGATGACAGATGATCGATAGATTATACACATGATAGAAGACAGGAAGCTAGATAGATGGATAGATAAATAGAGAGGATAGAGAGATAGAAAGAAGGATATATAGAAAGATAGATAGATATACAGACAGAGCGATAGATAGATACAGATACATATCGATTGACACAAAGCTGTTGCTCATAACCAGGAGATGAATGGAGAAATCACATAGCTAAACTACAAACAAAAAGGAAGAATGAAATCCAGTTTACAAAGTGCAGTAAGCAGCCATAAGATGAAAACAAATCCTACCATTTGCAATGACGTGGATGGAGCTAGGCAGTAGTACGTTCAGAAAAATAGGTCAGGCGGAGAAAGACAATATCAAATGATATCACTCATGTGTGGAGTATAACAACAAAGAGAAACTGAAGGAAAAAAACAGCAGGATACTCACAGAACCCGAGAGTTGACTAAAAGTTGCCAAAGGGAAAAGGACTGCACAGGGTGGTTCTGAAGGGAGGGATAAGTGTGGGGAGAAAGATTGGGGGCATTAGGATTACCATGTATATTGTCTGTGGTCGCGCGGGTCATGGGGAGTGCTGTACAACACAGAGAAGACTAGTAGAGGTTATATAGCATCTTACTAGTCCATGATTGACAGCGACTGTATCGGTGTCTTTGAAGGGGTACATGCTGAAGGGGTTTAAAGCATCCAACTATGCTGATGGACAGCGACTTTAAGAGGTTTTTGCTGGTGGACTTGGATAAGGGGGAGCATAGTAAACATAATGTTCTTCACGTGATTGTAGATTAATGATAACAAAAAAAATTTTTTAAGTGCAATAAGGGCACAGCACTGAATCATCAGAATAAAAGGTCAGGCTCTGAGTGCTGCAAACAAAAGACACAGGGTTAAAAGAACGGATGAAAACTCAAGAAACCTACGTGCTTCCTTACAGGAGACTCACTTGAGATCCAAGGACAAAGACAAAGTACAAGCTGAAGGTGTGGGGACAAGTACCCTACACGAGTGAAACTGAAAAACAAACAATCAAACAAATGGATTCTGTTTGAGCCCCCAGAGACAGTCAGTAGAAAATAGCACTATCTGGCCACCGTGAATTCTTTTTGTTTGTTTTCAGCAAGGCCCAGCCATAGATTTAGTGGTGGAGCAACGTCCTTCTCATTTTCTCTCACCTCAACAACTGGGTTGCTGAAATAATAAGAATCTGGGCCTTTGAAATCTGTGGGTCTTATGATCTTCACGAATGTGAAGTAATAACCACCTAAAGAGGGAAGTTTGGACACTCAAATAAACATGTCACTCCACAATACACTCTAAGCTCCCAACTGCTCCTGTCTAGAAATTTGTGTTCCTTTTTATTTGACCCTCCATCCTATCAGTGGTGTTCACATAGATGTCCTTCAAACATGGAGGTGAGCAAAGCAACAATTTTACGTTTCTGTCGTCCACAGGCCCAGAGGAAGGATACTTGTGGTCTTCAGGGAGCACTTAGTGAATGAATGTGGCTATATACAGACAGGAAGTGAGAAGGAGATGAAAGAGGACAGAGGATAGAGACACGGGTTCAAGTCCCTGCACAACCATTTCCTGGTTTTGTAGGTACACTCGGCCGACACGACCTGCAAGTGTCTCGGTGAACCCAGTACTCTCCCTACAGCCTAGTTACCTTGCAGGATTTTTGGAAGCATAATGTAGGAAAGTGACATAGGATATGTGGTTACCTGTTCTGTACACAATGACAGATGGGCAGACAGAAAGATGATTGATTGATTGATTGATTGATTGATAGACAGACAGATAGATAGATATAGGTTCATATCCATTAACACAAAGCTATTGCTCATAACCATGAGAGCAATGGTTGAAGCACATAGCAAACTACAAACGAAAAAGAAGAATAAAATCCAGTTTAAAAAGTGCAGTAAGCAGCCATAAGAAGAAAACAAATCCTATCATTGGCAATAACTTGGATGGAGCTAGAGGGTATTATGCTCAGTCAAATAGTCCAGTCGGAGAAATACATGTACCAAATGATTTAACTCATGTGTGGAGTACGATAACAAAGAAAAACTGAAGGAAGAAACAGCAGCATATACACAGTACCCGAGAGTGGACTAAGAGTTACCAAAGAGAAAGGGACTGGGTAGTGTTTGTGGGAAGGGATTGATAAGGGCGGGGAAAAAGAATGGGGGCATTAGGATTAGCATGAATAATGTGTAGGGTGAAGGGTCATTGGGAGGGCTATACAACACAGAGAAGACAAGTAGTGATTCTAGAGCATCTTACGACATGCTGACGGACAGCGACTGAAACTGGGATTTGGCGAGGACTTGGTGATGGGGTTAGACTAGTTAACATATTGTTCTGCATGTGATTGTATATTAATGAGAACAAAAAAAATTTCAAAGTGCAGTAAGAGCCTAGCTATCAAATATCAGAATAAAAGTACAGGCTTTCACTGCTCCAATCAAAAGACACAGGGTTAGAAGAACTGATGAAAACTCAAGATCACCTAAGTGCTCCCTTACTGGAGACTCACTAGTGATCCAAGGACACAGACAAACTACAAGCTGAAGGGGCGGGGACAGGTACCCTATACAAGTGAATCTTTGAAACAAAGAAACAAATGGATTCTGTTTGAGACCCCAGAGACAGTCACTAGAAAATAGTCCTACCTAGCCACCGTGAATTCCTTTTGTTTGGTATCAGCAGTGCCCAGGTATAGATTTAGTGGTACTGCAATGTCCTTCTCATTTTTCTCACATCAACAAATGAATTGCTGTAATAATATGCGTCTGGGCTTTTGAAATCACTGGGTTTTATGATATCCACGATTGTAAAGAAGTAATAACCACATAAAGAGGGAAGTTTGGACACTCAACCAAACACGTCTCTCCACAACACACACTTTGCTCCCAAATACTCCTGTCTAGAAATAGGTGTTCCTTTTTATTTGTCCCTCCTCCTATCAGTGGTGAACATGCCAATGTCCCTCAAACATGGTGGTGAGTAAAGCACCAAGTATACTTTTCTGTCTACAACAGGCCCAGAGGAAGTATAATTGGGGTCTTCAGTGAGGACTTAGTCAATGAATGTGGCTAAATACAGTTAGCAAGCGAGAAGGAGGTTTAAGAGGACAGAGGACAGAGATACGGGTTCAAGTCCCTGCACCACCATTTACTGGTTTTGTAAGCACACGCGGCTGATTCGTTCTGCAATTGTCTCAGTGAGCCCAGTGCTCTCCCTACGGCCTAGTGACCTTGCAATGTTTTTGAAAGCATAATGTAGGGAAGTGACATAGTTGATGTAGTTAACTCTTCTGTACATAAGGATAGATGGACAGACAGAAAGAAGATTGTTTCATAGATATACATATAGATAGATGACAGATGATCGATAGATTATACACATGATAGAAGACAGGAAGCTTGATAGATGGATAGATAAATAGAGAGGATAGAGAGATAGAAAGAAGGATATATAGAATGATAGATAGATATACAGACAGACAGAGCGATAGATAGATACAGATACATATCGATTGACACAAAGCTGTTGCTCATAACCAGGAGATGAATGGTGAAATCACATAGCTAAACTACAAACAAAAAGGAAGAATGAAATCCAGTTTACAAAGTGCAGTAAGCAGCCATAAGAAGGAAACAAATCCTACCATTTGCAATGACGTGGATGGAGCTAGACAGTAGTATGTTCAGAAAAATAGGTCAGGCGGAGAAAGACAATATCAAATGATATCACTCATGTGTGGAGTATAACAACAAAGAGAAACTGAAGGAAAAAAACAGCAGGATACTCACAGAACCCGAGAGTTGACTAAAATTTGCCAAAGGAAAAGGACTGCACAGGGTGGTTCTGAAGGGAGGATAAGTGTGGGGAGAAAGATTGGGGGCATTAGGATTACCATGTATATTGCGTGGGGTCGCGCGGGACATGGGGAGTGCTTTAGAACACAGAGAAGACTAGTAGAGGTTATATAGCATCATACTAGTCCATGATTGACAGCGACTGTATCGGTGTCTTTGAAGGGGTACATGCTGAAGGGGTTTAAAGCATCCAACTATGCTGATGGACAGTGACTTTAAGAGGTTTTTGCTGGTGGACTTGGATAAGGGGGACCATAGTAAACATAATGTTCTTCACGTGATTGTAGATTAATGATTACAAAAAAAATATTTTAAGTGCAATAAGGGCACAGCACTGAATCATCAGTATAAAAGGTCAGGCTCTGAGTGCTGCAAACAAAAGACACAGGGTTAAAAGAATGGATGAAAACTCAAGAAACCTACGTGCTTCCTTACAGGAGACTCACTTGAGATCCAAGGACAAAGACAAACTACAAGCTGAAGGTGTGGGGACAAGTACCCTACACGAGTGAAACTGAAAAACAAACAATCAAACAAATGGATTCTGTTTGAGCCCCCAGAGACAGTCAGTAGAAAATAGCACTATCTGGCCACCGTGAATTCTTTTTGTTTGTTTTCAGCAAGGCCCAGCCATAGATTTAGTGGTGGAGCAACGTCCTTCTCATTTTCTCTCACCTCAACAACTGGGTTGCTGAAATAATAAGAATCTGGGCCTTTGAAATCTGTGGGTTTTATGATCTTCACGAATGTGAAGTAATAACCACCTAAAGAGGGAAGTTTGGACACTCAAATAAATATGTCACTCCACAATACACTCTTAGCTCCCAACTGCTCCTGTCTAGAAATTGGTGTTCCTTTTTATTTGACCCTCCATCCTATCAGTGGTGTTCACATAGATGTCCTTCAAACATGGTGGTGAGCAAAGCAACAATTTTACGTTTCTGTCGTCCACAGGCCCAGAGGAAGGATACTTGTGGTATTCAGGGAGCACTTAGTGAATGAATGTGGCTATATACAGACAGGAAGTGAGAAGGAGATGAAAGAGGACAGAGGATAGAGACACGGGTTCAAGTCCCTGCACAACCATTTCCTGGTTTTGTAGGTACACTCGGCCGACACGACCTGCAAGTGTCTCGGTGAACCCAGTACACTCCCTACAGCCTAGTTACCTTGCAGGATTTTTGGAAGCATAATGTAGGAAAGTGACATAGGATATGTGGTTACCTGTTCTGTACACAAGGACAGATGGGCAGACAGAAAGATGATTGATTGATTGATTGATTGATTGATAGACAGACAGATAGATAGATATAGGTTCATATCGATTAACACAAAGCTATTGCTCATAACCATGAGAGCAATGGTTGAAGCACATAGCAAACTACAAACGAAAAAGAAGAATAAAATCCAGTTTAAAAAGTGCAGTAAGCAGCCATAAGAAGAAAACAAATCCTATCATTGGCAATAACTTGGATTGAGCTAGAGGGAATTATGCTCAGTCAAATAGTCCAGTCGGAAAAATACATGTACCAAAATGATTTAACTCATGTGTGGAGTACGATAACAAAGAAAAACTGAAGGAAGAAACAGCAGCATATACACAGTACCCGAGAGTGGACTAAGAGTTACCAAAGAGAAAGGGACTGGGTAGTGTTTGTGGGTAGGGATTGATAAGGGCGGGGAAAAAGAATGGGGGCATTAGGATTAGCATGAATAATGTGTAGGGTGAAGGGTCATTGGGAGGGCTATACAACACAGAGAAGACAAGTAGTGATTCTAGAGCATCTTACGACACGCTGACGGACAGCGACTGAAACTGGGATTTGGCGAGGACTTGGTGAAGGGGTTAGACTCGTTAACATATTGTTCTGCATGTGATTGTATATTAATGAGAACAAAAAAAATTTCAAAGTGCAGTAAGAGCCTAGCTATCAAATATCAGAATAAAAGTACAGGCTTTCACTGCTCCAATCAAAAGACACAGGGTTAGAAGAACTGATGAAAACTCAAGATCACCTAAGTGCTCCCTTACTGGAGACTCACTTGTGATCCAAGGACACAGACAAACTACAAGCTGAAGGGGCGGGGACAGGTACCCTATACAAGTGAATCTTTGAAACAAAGAAACAAATGGATTCTGTTTGAGACCCCAGAGACAGTCACTAGAAAATAGTCCTACCTAGCCACCGTGAATTCCTTTTGTTTGGTATCAGCAGTGCCCAGGTATAGATTTAGTGGTACTGCAATGTCCTTCTCATTTTTCTCACATCAACAAATGAATTGCTGTAATAATATGCGTCTGGGCTTTTGAAATCACTGGGTTTTATGATATCCACGATTGCAAAGAAGTAATAACCACATAAAGAGGGAAGTTTGGACACTCAACCAAACACGTCTCTCCACAACACACACTTTGCTCCCAAATGCTCCTGTCTAGAAATAGGTGTTCCTTTTTATTTGTCCCTCCTCCTATCAGTGGTGAACATGCCAATGTCCCTCAAACATGGTGGTGAGTAAAGCACCAAGTATACTTTTCTGTCTACAACAGGCCCAGAGGAAGTATAATTGGGGTCTTCAGTGAGGACTTAGTCAATGAATGTGGCTAAGTACAGTTAGCAAGCGAGAAGGAGGTTTAAGAGGACAGAGGACAGAGATACGGGTTCAAGTCCCTGCACCACCATTTACTGGTTTTGTAAGCACACGCGGCTGATTCGTTCTGCAATTGTCTCAGTGAGCCCAGTGCTCTCCCTACGGCCTAGTGACCTTGCAATGTTTTTGAAAGCATAATGTAGGGAAGTGACATAGTTGATGTAGTTAACTGTTCTGTACATAAGGATAGATGGACAGACAGAAAGAAGATTGTTTCATAGATAGACAGATAGATAGATGACAGATGATCGATAGATTATACACATGATAGAAGACAGGAAGCTAGATAGATGGATAGATAAATAGAGAGGATAGAGAGATAGAAAGAAGGATATATAGAAAGATAGATAGATATACAGACAGACAGAGCGATAGATAGATACAGATACATATCGATTGACACAAAGCTGTTGCTCATAACCAGGAGATGAATGGAGAAATCACATAGCTAAACTACAAACAAAAAGGAAGAATGAAATCCAGTTTACAAAGTGCAGTAAGCAGCCATAAGATGAAAACAAATCCTACCATTTGCAATGACGTGGATGGAGCTAGACAGTAGTACGTTCAGAAAAATAGGTCAGGCGGAGAAAGACAATATCAAATGATATCACTCATGTGTGGAGTATAACAACAAAGAGAAACTGAAGGAAAAAAACAGCAGGATACTCACAGAACCCGAGAGTTGACTAAAAGTTGCCAAAGGGAAAAGGACTGCACAGGGTGGTTCTGAAGGGAGGGATAAGTGTGGGGAGAAAGATTGGGGGCATTAGGATTACCATGTATATTGCGTGTGGTCGCGCGGGTCATGGGGAGTGCTGTACAACACAGAGAAGACTAGTAGAGGTTATATAGCATCTTACTAGTCCATGATTGACAGCGACTGTATCGGTGTCTTTGAAGGGGTACATGCTGAAGGGGTTTAAAGCATCCAACTATGCTGATGGACAGC
>NW_026645076.1:0-31962 GCF_030020395.1 Manis pentadactyla
TCTCTCTGTCTCTCCCTCTCTCTCTCTCTCTCTCTCTCTCTGCGACCTGAAGGGAGAGACCATCCTTTGCTATGACTCTTAGGCTAAATTCTCTAGGGTAGTCCTAAAGATGTCCACATTCAAGCAAACCGAAGAAAGCCTCTCGTGCTGTGCTTGTTTTCTCCCCTCGGCTTGTTAATGCCGTGGGTGGGCCTTGTTCTTGAGGGCACTAGAAGAGTTCGCACAGAGCCGCCTCGACCCGGTGAGTAGTAGCAATGCCCTGAAGAATCCACTGTAGGGAAGCGTCGGGAACTGCTGCAGGAGAGCCTCATGCCACACTCTTGCGGGGACACAATCCACCGTGCCTTGAGGAGAACCTCCCTGAGAGAATACCAGGCTGCTTTCCCCTTGCGTGCCACTTGCTCCTGTGACATGGAACACTAAGTGAACAATGCAGCAGGAGGCTGTCCTCGCTGTACTTCCTTCTATCTCGCAGACGTTCGAACGGGCATTAGGACTAGGCACACGAGAGGGATCAGAACAAGGTGCTTTGAAGTAACAGCAGTGGAGGCAAGTCCGCTTTGGATCCAGTTGACGTGACCGAAAGAAAGCAGTGCAGGATGCCCCATTCAAGTGATCACTGAAGTGGTTGGAGTGGACACAGAAACTGAGCATGCCACGTGCTTTCCGTGCCGGTCCTGTGCGTCTGCACTCCGAGCGCCTTGGAATGAAGCATACACGGTGCACAGCTCTCTCTTGCTGAGCGGCAGACGCTCGCCTGTGTGGCCATTTAAGCCTGAAGGCCCTGGTGAGGCAGCCTGGCTGACAAGAGGAACGCTTGCGTACAATGAATTCAGCTCGGCAGTTTCGAAGGGCGCTCTCTTTCTCTGCTACTGCCCGGCTGCTTGAGAGAGAGGTCCAGGGTAGATGGCTGGTGGGCGGGGCGGGGGCGGGGCGTGGGGGTGCTATGCAAGACGGTCTGCCGTGCAACCGGCCGAGCTCTGAAAACCAGGTGGGTGCACACCGGCTTCGGGCCCCAAGCCACATCAGCAAGAGGTGTGTGCAAAGCCGCTCCACAGCGCCGTGTCGGATGGGCCCTAAGCCTCAGAGCTGCGGTCCTGCAGAGACGGCTCTGAGGCGGTCCCAGTCCCCGTGATTCGCTGCTCAGACATATCCAGACTGACAGCTAAACACTGCTGTGCAAGGTGAGCTTCTTATATGTACTTGTACTCCCAGACACAGGGACACTGTGAAGAGGTCTTCTGCCCAGCCTCAGGGGAGGCAGCAGAGCAAGTGGCGCTCTGCACAGCATTTGGAAGCAGGACGGATGGGCGTTCTGCTCGGTGGGCCCGAAGCGGGCAGGGGCAGGAGCAGGAGCCTCTGCCGAGTGCGCTGCTCTTTATGTCAAGTGAAGCTGAAGTCAAACCTGCAACGGAAATGGACCTGGGCTACCGAAGCTCTAACTTCACGATCTAACACTCTGAGTCACTTTCTCCTAACTCACACAGAGTGGGATGACAAAACCGAGGTGTGCGTGGTGTGCTCCGTGAATGCGCTTTAAGTCCAAGAGATACGTGTGCTGTGAATAGGACACGCCACTCTACTTAAGGGCGGACGCTGCTGCTGGGGCTCCTTACAGCTGATCGTCCGCTCATGAGCACAGAGCTCTGCCCCGGGCCGGAGCTCTGTCAGCCTGAACAAACCATGGGCAGCACAGCTCCCTCTCTCTCTCTCTCTCTCTCTCTCTCTCTCTGTGCGACCTGAAGGGAGAGACCATCCTTTGCTATGACTCTTAGGCTAAATTCTCTAGGGTAGTCCTAAAGACGTCCGCATTCAAGCACACCGAAGAAATCCTCTCGTGCTGTGCTTGTTTTCTCCCCTCGGCTTGGTAATGCCGTGGGTGGGCCTTGTTCTTGAGGGCACTAGAAGAGGGCGCACAGAGCCGCCTCGACCCGGTGAGTAGTAGCAATGCCCTGAAGATGCCACTGTAGGGAAGCGTCGGGAACTGCTGCAGGAGAGCCTCATGCCCCACTCTTGCGGGGACACAATCCACCGTGCCTTGAGGAGAACCTCCCTGAGAGAATACCAGGCTGCTTTCCCCTTGCGTGCCACTTGCTCCTGTGACATGGAACACTAAGTGAACAATGCAGCAGGAGGCTGTCCTCGCTGTACTTCCTTCTATCTCGCAGACGTTCGAACGGGCATTAGGACTAGGCACACGAGAGGGATCAGAACAAGGTGCTTTGAAGTAACAGCAGTGGAGGCAAGTCCGCTTTGGATCCAGTTGACGTGACCGAAAGAAAGCAGTGCAGGATGCCCCATTCAAGTGATCACTGAAGTGGTTGGAGTGGACACAGAAACTGAGCATGCCACGTGCTTTCCGTGCCGGTCCTGTGCGTCTGCACTCCGAGCGCCTTGGAATGAAGCGTACACGGTGCACAGCTCTCTCTTGCTGAGCGGCAGACGCTCGCCTGTGTGGCCATTTAAGCCTGAAGGCCCTGGTGAGGCAGCCTGGCTGACAAGAGGAACGCTTGCGTACAATGAATTCAGCTCGGCAGTTTCGAAGGGCGCTCTCTTTCTCTGCTACTGCCCGGCTGCTTGAGAGAGAGGTCCAGGGTAGATGGCTGGTGGGTGGGGCCGGGGCGGGGCGTGGGGGTGCTATGCAAGACGGTCTGCCGTGCAACCGGCCGAGCTCTGAAAACCAGGTGGGTGCACACCGGCTTCGGGCCCCAAGCCACATCAGCAAGAGGTGTGTGCAAAGCCGCTCCACAGCGCCGTGTCGGATGGGCCCTAAGCCTCAGAGCTGCGGTCCTGCAGAGACGGCTCTGAGGCGGTCCCAGTCCCCGTGATTCGCTGCTCAGACATATCCAGATTGACAGCTAAACACTGCTGTGCAAGGTGAGCTTCTTATATGTACTTGTACTCCCAGACACAGGGACACTGTGAAGAGGTCTTCTGCCCAGCCTCAGGGGAGGCAGCAGAGCAAGTGGCGCTCTGCACAGCATTTGGAAGCAGGACGGATGGGCGTTCTGCTCGGTGGGCCCGAAGCGGGCAGGGGCAGGAGCAGGAGCCTCTGCCGAGTGCGCTGCTCTTTATGTCAAGCGAAGCTGAAGTCAAACCTGCAACGGAAATGGACCTGGGCTACCGAAGCTCTAACTTCACGATCTAACACTCTGAGTCACTTTCTCCTAACTCACACAGAGTGGGATGACAAAACCGAGGTGTGCGTGGTGTGCTCCGTGAATGCGCTTTAAGTCCAAGAGATACGTGTGCTGTGAATAGGACACGCCACTCTACTTAAGGGCGGACGCTGCTGCTGGGGCTCCTTACAGCTGATCGTCCGCTCATGAGCACAGAGCTCTGCCCCGGGCCGGAGCTCTGTCAGCCTGAACAAACCATGGGCAGCACAGCTCCCTCTCTCTCTCTCTCTCTCTCTCTCTCTCTCTGTGCGACCTGAAGGGAGAGACCATCCTTTGCTATGACTCTTAGGCTAAATTCTCTAGGGTAGTCCTAAAGACGTCCGCATTCAAGCACACCGAAGAAAGCCTCTCGTGCTGTGCTTGTTTTCTCCCCTCGGCTTGGTAATGCCGTGGGTGGGCCTTGTTCTTGAGGGCACTAGAAGAGGGCGCACAGAGCCGCCTCGACCCGGTGAGTAGTAGCAATGCCCTGAAGATGCCACTGTAGGGAAGCGTCGGGAACTGCTGCAGGAGAGCCTCATGCCACACTCTTGCGGGGACACAATCCACCGTGCCTTGAGGAGAACCTCCCTGAGAGAATACCAGGCTGCTTTCCCCTTGCGTGCCACTTGCTCCTGTGACATGGAACACTAAGTGAACAATGCAGCAGGAGGCTGTCCTCGCTGTACTTCCTTCTATCTCGCAGACGTTCGAACGGGCATTAGGACTAGGCACACGAGAGGGATCAGAACAAGGTGCTTTGAAGTAACAGCAGTGGAGGCAAGTCCGCTTTGGATCCAGTTGACGTGACCGAAAGAAAGCAGTGCAGGATGCCCCATTTAAGTGATCACTGAAGTGGTTGGAGTGGACACAGAAACTGAGCATGCCACGTGCTTTCCGTGCCGGTCCTGTGCGTCTGCACTCCGAGCGCCTTGGAATGAAGCGTACACAGTGCACAGCTCTCTCTTGCTGAGCGGCAGACGCTCGCCTGTGTGGCCATTTAAGCCTGAAGGCCCTGGTGAGGCAGCCTGGCTGACAAGAGGAACGCTTGCGTACAATGAATTCAGCTCGGCAGTTTCGAAGGGCGCTCTCTTTCTCTGCTACTGCCCGGCTGCTTGAGAGAGAGGTCCAGGGTAGATGGCTGGTGGGTGGGGCCGGGGCGGGGCGGGGGCGGGGCGGGGGGGTGCTATGCAAGACGGTCTGCCGTGCAACCGGCCGAGCTCTGAAAACCAGGTGGGTGCACACCGGCTTCGGGCCCCAAGCCACATCAGCAAGAGGTGTGTGCAAAGCCGCTCCACAGCGCCGTGTCGGATGGGCCCTAAGCCTCAGAGCTGCGGTCCTGCAGAGACGGCTCTGAGGCGGTCCCAGTCCCCGTGATTCGCTGCTCAGACATATCCAGACTGACAGCTAAACACTGCTGTGCAAGGTGAGCTTCTTATATGTACTTGTACTCCCAGACACAGGGACACTGTGAAGAGGTCTTCTGCCCAGCCTCAGGGGAGGCAGCAGAGCAAGTGGCGCTCTGCACAGCATTTGGAAGCAGGACGGATGGGCGTTCTGCTCGGTGGGCCCGAAGCGGGCAGGGGCAGGAGCAGGAGCCTCTGCCGAGTGCGCTGCTCTTTATGTCAAGCGAAGCTGAAGTCAAACCTGCAACGGAAATGGACCTGGGCTACCGAAGCTCTAACTTCACGATCTAACACTCTGAGTCACTTTCTCCTAACTCACACAGAGTGGGATGACAAAACCGAGGTGTGCGTGGTGTGCTCCGTGAATGCGCTTTAAGTCCAAGAGATACGTGTGCTGTGAATAGGACACGCCACTCTACTTAAGGGCGGACGCTGCTGCTGGGGCTCCTTACAGCTGATCGTCCGCTCATGAGCACAGAGCTCTGCCCCGGGCCGGAGCTCTGTCAGCCTGAACAAACCATGGGCAGCACAGCTCCCTCTCTCTCTCTCTCTCTCTCTCTCTCTCTCTGTGCGACCTGAAGGGAGAGACCATCCTTTGCTATGACTCTTAGGCTAAATTCTCTAGGGTAGTCCTAAAGACGTCCGCATTCAAGCACACCGAAGAAATCCTCTCGTGCTGTGCTTGTTTTCTCCCCTCGGCTTGGTAATGCCGTGGGTGGGCCTTGTTCTTGAGGGCACTAGAAGAGGGCGCACAGAGCCGCCTCGACCCGGTGAGTAGTAGCAATGCCCTGAAGATGCCACTGTAGGGAAGCGTCGGGAACTGCTGCAGGAGAGCCTCATGCCCCACTCTTGCGGGGACACAATCCACCGTGCCTTGAGGAGAACCTCCCTGAGAGAATACCAGGCTGCTTTCCCCTTGCGTGCCACTTGCTCCTGTGACATGGAACACTAAGTGAACAATGCAGCAGGAGGCTGTCCTCGCTGTACTTCCTTCTATCTCGCAGACGTTCGAACGGGCATTAGGACTAGGCACACGAGAGGGATCAGAACAAGGTGCTTTGAAGTAACAGCAGTGGAGGCAAGTCCGCTTTGGATCCAGTTGACGTGACCGAAAGAAAGCAGTGCAGGATGCCCCATTCAAGTGATCACTGAAGTGGTTGGAGTGGACACAGAAACTGAGCATGCCACGTGCTTTCCGTGCCGGTCCTGTGCGTCTGCACTCCGAGCGCCTTGGAATGAAGCGTACACGGTGCACAGCTCTCTCTTGCTGAGCGGCAGACGCTCGCCTGTGTGGCCATTTAAGCCTGAAGGCCCTGGTGAGGCAGCCTGGCTGACAAGAGGAACGCTTGCGTACAATGAATTCAGCTCGGCAGTTTCGAAGGGCGCTCTCTTTCTCTGCTACTGCCCGGCTGCTTGAGAGAGAGGTCCAGGGTAGATGGCTGGTGGGTGGGGCCGGGGCGGGGCGTGGGGGTGCTATGCAAGACGGTCTGCCGTGCAACCGGCCGAGCTCTGAAAACCAGGTGGGTGCACACCGGCTTCGGGCCCCAAGCCACATCAGCAAGAGGTGTGTGCAAAGCCGCTCCACAGCGCCGTGTCGGATGGGCCCTAAGCCTCAGAGCTGCGGTCCTGCAGAGACGGCTCTGAGGCGGTCCCAGTCCCCGTGATTCGCTGCTCAGACATATCCAGATTGACAGCTAAACACTGCTGTGCAAGGTGAGCTTCTTATATGTACTTGTACTCCCAGACACAGGGACACTGTGAAGAGGTCTTCTGCCCAGCCTCAGGGGAGGCAGCAGAGCAAGTGGCGCTCTGCACAGCATTTGGAAGCAGGACGGTTGGGCGTTCTGCTCGGTGGGCCCGAAGCGGGCAGGGGCAGGAGCAGGAGCCTCTGCCGAGTGCGCTGCTCTTTATGTCAAGCGAAGCTGAAGTCAAACCTGCAACGGAAATGGACCTGGGCTACCGAAGCTCTAACTTCACGATCTAACACTCTGAGTCACTTTCTCCTAACTCACACAGAGTGGGATGACAAAACCGAGGTGTGCGTGGTGTGCTCCGTGAATGCGCTTTAAGTCCAAGAGATACGTGTGCTGTGAATAGGACACGCCACTCTACTTAAGGGCGGACGCTGCTGCTGGGGCTCCTTACAGCTGATCGTCCGCTCATGAGCACAGAGCTCTGCCCCGGGCCGGAGCTCTGTCAGCCTGAACAAACCATGGGCAGCACAGCTCCCTCTCTCTCTCTCTCTCTCTCTCTCTCTGTGCGACCTGAAGGGAGAGACCATCCTTTGCTATGACTCTTAGGCTAAATTCTCTAGGGTAGTCCTAAAGACGTCCGCATTCAAGCACACCAAAGAAAGCCTCTCGTGCTGTGCTTGTTTTCTCCCCTCGGCTTGGTAATGCCGTGGGTGGGCCTTGTTCTTGAGGGCACTAGAAGAGGGCGCACAGAGCCGCCTCGACCCGGTGAGTAGTAGCAATGCCCTGAAGATGCCACTGTAGGGAAGCGTCGGGAACTGCTGCAGGAGAGCCTCATGCCACACTCTTGCGGGGACACAATCCACCGTGCCTTGAGGAGAACCTCCCTGAGAGAATACCAGGCTGCTTTCCCCTTGCGTGCCACTTGCTCCTGTGACATGGAACACTAAGTGAACAATGCAGCAGGAGGCTGTCCTCGCTGTACTTCCTTCTATCTCGCAGACGTTCGAACGGGCATTAGGACTAGGCACACGAGAGGGATCCGAACAAGGTGCTTTGAAGTAACAGCAGTGGAGGCAAGTCCGCTTTGGATCCAGTTGACGTGACCGAAAGAAAGCAGTGCAGGATGCCCCATTCAAGTGATCACTGAAGTGGTTGGAGTGGACACAGAAACTGAGCATGCCACGTGCTTTCCGTGCCGGTCCTGTGCGTCTGCACTCCGAGCGCCTTGGAATGAAGCGTACACGGTGCACAGCTCTCTCTTGCTGAGCGGCAGACGCTCGCCTGTGTGGCCATTTAAGCCTGAAGGCCCTGGTGAGGCAGCCTGGCTGACAAGAGGAACGCTTGCGTACAATGAATTCAGCTCGGCAGTTTCGAAGGGCGCTCTCTTTCTCTGCTACTGCCCGGCTGCTTGAGAGAGAGGTCCAGGGTAGATGGCTGGTGGGTGGGGCCGGGGCGGGGCGTGGGGGTGCTATGCAAGACGGTCTGCCGTGCAACCGGCCGAGCTCTGAAAACCAGGTGGGTGCACACCGGCTTCGGGCCCCAAGCCACATCAGCAAGAGGTGTGTGCAAAGCCGCTCCACAGCGCCGTGTCGGATGGGCCCTAAGCCTCAGAGCTGCGGTCCTGCAGAGACGGCTCTGAGGCGGTCCCAGTCCCCGTGATTCGCTGCTCAGACATATCCAGACTCACAGCTAAACACTGCTGTGCAAGGTGAGCTTCTTATATGTACTTGTACTCCCAGACACAGGGACACTGTGAAGAGGTCTTCTGCCCAGCCTCAGGGGAGGCAGCAGAGCAAGTGGCGCTCTGCACAGCATTTGGAAGCAGGACGGATGGGCGTTCTGATCGGTGGGCCCGAAGCGGGCAGGGGCAGGAGCAGGAGCCTCTGCCGAGTGCGCTGCTCTTTATGTCAAGCGAAGCTGAAGTCAAACCTGCAACGGAAATGGACCTGGGCTACCGAAGCTCTAACTTCACGATCTAACACTCTGAGTCACTTTCTCCTAACTCACACAGAGTGGGATGACAAAACCGAGGTGTGCGTGGTGTGCTCCGTGAATGCGCTTTAAGTCCAAGAGATACGTGTGCTGTGAATAGGACACACCACTCTACTTAAGGGCGGACGCTGCTGCTGGGGATCCTTACAGCTGATCGTCCGCTCATGAGCACAGAGCTCTGCCCCGGGCCGGAGCTCTGTCAGCCTGATCAAACCATGGGCAGCACAGCTCTCTCTCTCTCTCTGTCTCTCTGTCTCTGTCTCTCTCTCTCTCTCTCTCTCTCTCTGTCCCTCTCTCTCTCTCTCTGTGCGACCTGAAGGGAGAGACCATCCTTTGCTATGACTCTTAGGCTAAATTCTCTAGGGTAGTCCTAAAGACGTCCGCATTCAAGCACACCGAAGAAATCCTCTCGTGCTGTGCTTGTTTTCTCCCCTCGGCTTGGTAATGCCGTGGGTGGGCCTTGTTCTTGAGGGCACTAGAAGAGGGCGCACAGAGCCGCCTCGACCCGGTGAGTAGTAGCAATGCCCTGAAGATGCCACTGTAGGGAAGCGTCGGGAACTGCTGCAGGAGAGCCTCATGCCACACTCTTGCGGGGACACAATCCACCGTGCCTTGAGGAGAACCTCCCTGAGAGAATACCAGGCTGCTTTCCCCTTGCGTGCCACTTGCTCCTGTGACATGGAACACTAAGTGAACAATGCAGCAGGAGGCTGTCCTCGCTGTACTTCCTTCTATCTCGCAGACGTTCGAACGGGCATTAGGACTAGGCACACGAGAGGGATCAGAACAAGGTGCTTTGAAGTAACAGCAGTGGAGGCAAGTCCGCTTTGGATCCAGTTGACGTGACCGAAAGAAAGCAGTGCAGGATGCCCCATTCAAGTGATCACTGAAGTGGTTGGAGTGGACACAGAAACTGAGCATGCCACGTGCTTTCCGTGCCGGTCCTGTGCGTCTGCACTCCGAGCGCCTTGGAATGAAGCGTACACGGTGCACAGCTCTCTCTTGCTGAGCGGCAGACGCTCGCCTGTGTGGCCATTTAAGCCTGAAGGCCCTGGTGAGGCAGCCTGGCTGACAAGAGGAACGCTTGCGTACAATGAATTCAGCTCGGCAGTTTCGAAGGGCGCTCTCTTTCTCTGCTACTGCCCGGCTGCTTGAGAGAGAGGTCCAGGGTAGATGGCTGGTGGGTGGGGCCGGGGCGGGGCGGGGGCGGGGCGTGGGGGTGCTATGCAAGACGGTCTGCCGTGCAACCGGCCGAGCTCTGAAAACCAGGTGGGTGCACACCGGCTTCGGGCCCCAAGCCACATCAGCAAGAGGTGTGTGCAAAGCCGCTCCACAGCGCCGTGTCGGATGGGCCCTAAGCCTCAGAGCTGCGGTCCTGCAGAGACGGCTCTGAGGCGGTCCCAGTCCCCGTGATTCGCTGCTCAGACATATCCAGATTGACAGCTAAACACTGCTGTGCAAGGTGAGCTTCTTATATGTACTTGTACTCCCAGACACAGGGACACTGTGAAGAGGTCTTCTGCCCAGCCTCAGGGGAGGCAGCAGAGCAAGTGGCGCTCTGCACAGCATTTGGAAGCAGGACGGATGGGCGTTCTGCTCGGTGGGCCCGAAGCGGGCAGGGGCAGGAGCAGGAGCCTCTGCCGAGTGCGCTGCTCTTTATGTCAAGCGAAGCTGAAGTCAAACCTGCAACGGAAATGGACCTGGGCTACCGAAGCTCTAACTTCACGATCTAACACTCTGAGTCACTTTCTCCTAACTCACACAGAGTGGGATGACAAAACCGAGGTGTGCGTGGTGTGCTCCGTGAATGCGCTTTAAGTCCAAGAGATACGTGTGCTGTGAATAGGACACGCCACTCTACTTAAGGGCGGACGCTGCTGCTGGGGCTCCTTACAGCTGATCGTCCGCTCATGAGCACAGAGCTCTGCCCCGGGCCGGAGCTCTGTCAGCCTGAACAAACCATGGGCAGCACAGCTCCCTCTCTCTCTCTCTCTCTCTCTCTCTCTCTCTGTGCGACCTGAAGGGAGAGACCATCCTTTGCTATGACTCTTAGGCTAAATTCTCTAGGGTAGTCCTAAAGACGTCCGCATTCAAGCACACCGAAGAAAGCCTCTCGTGCTGTGCTTGTTTTCTCCCCTCGGCTTGGTAATGCCGTGGGTGGGCCTTGTTCTTGAGGGCACTAGAAGAGGGCGCACAGAGCCGCCTCGACCCGGTGAGTAGTAGCAATGCCCTGAAGATGCCACTGTAGGGAAGCGTCGGGAACTGCTGCAGGAGAGCCTCATGCCACACTCTTGCGGGGACACAATCCACCGTGCCTTGAGAAGAACCTCCCTGAGAGAATACCAGGCTGCTTTCCCCTTGCGTGCCACTTGCTCCTGTGACATGGAACACTAAGTGAACAATGCAGCAGGAGGCTGTCCTCGCTGTACTTCCTTCTATCTCGCAGACGTTCGAACGGGCATTAGGACTAGGCACACGAGAGGGATCCGAACAAGGTGCTTTGAAGTAACAGCAGTGGAGGCAAGTCCGCTTTGGATCCAGTTGACGTGACCGAAAGAAAGCAGTGCAGGATGCCCCATTCAAGTGATCACTGAAGTGGTTGGAGTGGACACAGAAACTGAGCATGCCACGTGCTTTCCGTGCCGGTCCTGTGCGTCTGCACTCCGAGCGCCTTGGAATGAAGCGTACACGGTGCACAGCTCTCTCTTGCTGAGCGGCAGACGCTCGCCTGTGTGGCCATTTAAGCCTGAAGGCCCTGGTGAGGCAGCCTGGCTGACAAGAGGAACGCTTGCGTACAATGAATTCAGCTCGGCAGTTTCGAAGGGCGCTCTCTTTCTGTGCTACTGCCCGGCTGCTTGAGAGAGAGGTCCAGGGTAGATGGCTGGTGGGTGGGGCCGGGGCGGGGCGGGGGCGGGGCGTGGGGGTGCTATGCAAGACGGTCTGCCGTGCAACCGGCCGAGCTCTGAAAACCAGGTGGGTGCACACCGGCTTCGGGCCCCAAGCCACATCAGCAAGAGGTGTGTGCAAAGCCGCTCCACAGCGCCGTGTCGGATGGGCCCTAAGCCTCAGAGCTGCGGTCCTGCAGAGACGGCTCTGAGGCGGTCCCAGTCCCCGTGATTCGCTGCTCAGACATATCCAGACTGACAGCTAAACACTGCTGTGCAAGGTGAGCTTCTTATATGTACTTGTACTCCCAGACACAGGGACACTGTGAAGAGGTCTTCTGCCCAGCCTCAGGGGAGGCAGCAGAGCAAGTGGCGCTCTGCACAGCATTTGGAAGCAGGACGGATGGGCGTTCTGATCGGTGGGCCCGAAGCGGGCAGGGGCAGGAGCAGGAGCCTCTGCCGAGTGCGCTGCTCTTTATGTCAAGCGAAGCTGAAGTCAAACCTGCAACGGAAATGGACCTGGGCTACCGAAGCTCTAACTTCACGATCTAACACTCTGAGTCACTTTCTCCTAACTCACACAGAGTGGGATGACAAAACCGAGGTGTGCGTGGTGTGCTCCGTGAATGCGCTTTAAGTCCAAGAGATACGTGTGCTGTGAATAGGACACACCACTCTACTTAAGGGCGGACGCTGCTGCTGGGGTTCCTTACAGCTGATCGTCCGCTCATGAGCACAGAGCTCTGCCCCGGGCCGGAGCTCTGTCAGCCTGATCAAACCATGGGCAGCACAGCTCTCTCTGTCTCTCTGTCTCTCTGTCTCTGTCTCTCTCTCTCTCTCTCTCTCTCTCTCTCTGTGCGACCTGAAGGGAGAGACCATCCTTTGCTATGACTCTTAGGCTAAATTCTCTAGGGTAGTCCTAAAGACGTCCGCATTCAAGCACACCGAAGAAAGCCTCTCGTGCTGTGCTTGTTTTCTCCCCTCGGCTTGGTAATGCCGTGGGTGGGCCTTGTTCTTGAGGGCACTAGAAGAGGGCGCACAGAGCCGCCTCGACCCGGTGAGTAGTAGCAATGCCCTGAAGATGCCACTGTAGGGAAGCGTCGGGAACTGCTGCAGGAGAGCCTCATGCCACACTCTTGCGGGGACACAATCCACCGTGCCTTGAGGAGAACCTCCCTGAGAGAATACCAGGCTGCTTTCCCCTTGCGTGCCACTTGCTCCTGTGACATGGAACACTAAGTGAACAATGCAGCAGGAGGCTGTCCTCGCTGTACTTCCTTCTATCTCGCAGACGTTCGAACGGGCATTAGGACTAGGCACACGAGAGGGATCAGAACAAGGTGCTTTGAAGTAACAGCAGTGGAGGCAAGTCCGCTTTGGATCCAGTTGACGTGACCGAAAGAAAGCAGTGCAGGATGCCCCATTCAAGTGATCACTGAAGTGGTTGGAGTGGACACAGAAACTGAGCATGCCACGTGCTTTCCGTGCCGGTCCTGTGCGTCTGCACTCCGAGCGCCTTGGAATGAAGCGTACACGGTGCACAGCTCTCTCTTGCTGAGCGGCAGACGCTCGCCTGTGTGGCCATTTAAGCCTGAAGGCCCTGGTGAGGCAGCCTGGCTGACAAGAGGAACGCTTGCGTACAATGAATTCAGCTCGGCAGTTTCGAAGGGCGCTCTCTTTCTCTGCTACTGCCCGGCTGCTTGAGAGAGAGGTCCAGGGTAGATGGCTGGTGGGTGGGGCCGGGGCGGGGCGGGGGCGGGGCGTGGGGGTGCTATGCAAGACGGTCTGCCGTGCAACCGGCCGAGCTCTGAAAACCAGGTGGGTGCACACCGGCTTCGGGCCCCAAGCCACATCAGCAAGAGGTGTGTGCAAAGCCGCTCCACAGCGCCGTGTCGGATGGGCCCTAAGCCTCAGAGCTGCGGTCCTGCAGAGACGGCTCTGAGGCGGTCCCAGTCCCCGTGATTCGCTGCTCAGACATATCCAGATTGACAGCTAAACACTGCTGTGCAAGGTGAGCTTCTTATATGTACTTGTACTCCCAGACACAGGGACACTGTGAAGAGGTCTTCTGCCCAGCCTCAGGGGAGGCAGCAGAGCAAGTGGCGCTCTGCACAGCATTTGGAAGCAGGACGGATGGGCGTTCTGCTCGGTGGGCCCGAAGCGGGCAGGGGCAGGAGCAGGAGCCTCTGCCGAGTGCGCTGCTCTTTATGTCAAGCGAAGCTGAAGTCAAACCTGCAACGGAAATGGACCTGGGCTACCGAAGCTCTAACTTCACGATCTAACACTCTGAGTCACTTTCTCCTAACTCACACAGAGTGGGATGACAAAACCGAGGTGTGCGTGGTGTGCTCCGTGAATGCGCTTTAAGTCCAAGAGATACGTGTGCTGTGAATAGGACACGCCACTCTACTTAAGGGCGGACGCTGCTGCTGGGGCTCCTTACAGCTGATCGTCCGCTCATGAGCACAGAGCTCTGCCCCGGGCCGGAGCTCTGTCAGCCTGAACAAACCATGGGCAGCACAGCTCCCTCTCTCTCTCTCTCTCTCTCTCTCTCTCTCTGTGCGACCTGAAGGGAGAGACCATCCTTTGCTATGACTCTTAGGCTAAATTCTCTAGGGTAGTCCTAAAGACGTCCGCATTCAAGCACACCGAAGAAAGCCTCTCGTGCTGTGCTTGTTTTCTCCCCTCGGCTTGGTAATGCCGTGGGTGGGCCTTGTTCTTGAGGGCACTAGAAGAGGGCGCACAGAGCCGCCTCGACCCGGTGAGTAGTAGCAATGCCCTGAAGATGCCACTGTAGGGAAGCGTCGGGAACTGCTGCAGGAGAGCCTCATGCCACACTCTTGCGGGGACACAATCCACCGTGCCTTGAGGAGAACCTCCCTGAGAGAATACCAGGCTGCTTTCCCCTTGCGTGCCACTTGCTCCTGTGACATGGAACACTAAGTGAACAATGCAGCAGGAGGCTGTCCTCGCTGTACTTCCTTCTATCTCGCAGACGTTCGAACGGGCATTAGGACTAGGCACACGAGAGGGATCAGAACAAGGTGCTTTGAAGTAACAGCAGTGGAGGCAAGTCCGCTTTGGATCCAGTTGACGTGACCGAAAGAAAGCAGTGCAGGATGCCCCATTCAAGTGATCACTGAAGTGGTTGGAGTGGACACAGAAACTGAGCATGCCACGTGCTTTCCGTGCCGGTCCTGTGCGTCTGCACTCCGAGCGCCTTGGAATGAAGCGTACACGGTGCACAGCTCTCTCTTGCTGAGCGGCAGACGCTCGCCTGTGTGGCCATTTAAGCCTGAAGGCCCTGGTGAGGCAGCCTGGCTGACAAGAGGAACGCTTGCGTACAATGAATTCAGCTCGGCAGTTTCGAAGGGCGCTCTCTTTCTCTGCTACTGCCCGGCTGCTTGAGAGAGAGGTCCAGGGTAGATGGCTGGTGGGTGGGGCCGGGGCGGGGCGGGGGCGGGGCGTGGGGGTGCTATGCAAGACGGTCTGCCGTGCAACCGGCCGAGCTCTGAAAACCAGGTGGGTGCACACCGGCTTCGGGCCCCAAGCCACATCAGCAAGAGGTGTGTGCAAAGCCGCTCCACAGCGCCGTGTCGGATGGGCCCTAAGCCTCAGAGCTGCGGTCCTGCAGAGACGGCTCTGAGGCGGTCCCAGTCCCCGTGATTCGCTGCTCAGACATATCCAGACTCACAGCTAAACACTGCTGTGCAAGGTGAGCTTCTTATATGTACTTGTACTCCCAGACACAGGGACACTGTGAAGAGGTCTTCTGCCCAGCCTCAGGGGAGGCAGCAGAGCAAGTGGCGCTCTGCACAGCATTTGGAAGCAGGACGGATGGGCGTTCTGATCGGTGGGCCCGAAGCGGGCAGGGGCAGGAGCAGGAGCCTCTGCCGAGTGCGCTGCTCTTTATGTCAAGCGAAGCTGAAGTCAAACCTGCAACGGAAATGGACCTGGGCTACCGAAGCTCTAACTTCACGATCTAACACTCTGAGTCACTTTCTCCTAACTCACACAGAGTGGGATGACAAAACCGAGGTGTGCGTGGTGTGCTCCGTGAATGCGCTTTAAGTCCAAGAGATACGTGTGCTGTGAATAGGACACACCACTCTACTTAAGGGCGGACGCTGCTGCTGGGGTTCCTTACAGCTGATCGTCCGCTCATGAGCACAGAGCTCTGCCCCGGGCCGGAGCTCTGTCAGCCTGATCAAACCATGGGCAGCACAGCTCTCTCTGTCTCTCTGTCTCTCTGTCTCTGTCTCTCTCTCTCTCTCTCTCTCTCTCTCTCTGTGCGACCTGAAGGGAGAGACCATCCTTTGCTATGACTCTTAGGCTAAATTCTCTAGGGTAGTCCTAAAGACGTCCGCATTCAAGCACACCGAAGAAAGCCTCTCGTGCTGTGCTTGTTTTCTCCCCTCGGCTTGGTAATGCCGTGGGTGGGCCTTGTTCTTGAGGGCACTAGAAGAGGGCGCACAGAGCCGCCTCGACCCGGTGAGTAGTAGCAATGCCCTGAAGATGCCACTGTAGGGAAGCTTCGGGAACTGCTGCAGGAGAGCCTCATGCCACACTCTTGCGGGGACACAATCCACCGTGCCTTGAGGAGAACCTCCATGAGAGAATACCAGGCTGCTTTCCCCTTGCGTGCCACTTGCTCCTGTGACATGGAACACTAAGTGAACAATGCAGCAGGAGGCTGTCCTCGCTGTACTTCCTTCTATCTCGCAGACCTTCGAACGGGCATTAGGACTAGGCACACGAGAGGGATCAGAACAAGGTGCTTTGAAGTAACAGCAGTGGAGGCAAGTCCGCTTTGGATCCAGTTGACGTGACCGAAAGAAAGCAGTGCAGGATGCCCCATTTAAGTGATCACTGAAGTGGTTGGAGTGGACACAGAAACTGAGCATGCCACGTGCTTTCCGTGCCGGTCCTGTGCGTCTGCACTCCGAGCGCCTTGGAATGAAGCGTACACAGTGCACAGCTCTCTCTTGCTGAGCGGCAGACGCTCGCCTGTGTGGCCATTTAAGCCTGAAGGCCCTGGTGAGGCAGCCTGGCTGACAAGAGGAACGCTTGCGTACAATGAATTCAGCTCGGCAGTTTCGAAGGGCGCTCTCTTTCTCTGCTACTGCCCGGCTGCTTGAGAGAGAGGTCCAGGGTAGATGGCTGGTGGGTGGGGCCGGGGCGGGGCGGGGGCGGGGCGGGGGGGTGCTATGCAAGACGGTCTGCCGTGCAACCGGCCGAGCTCTGAAAACCAGGTGGGTGCACACCGGCTTCGGGCCCCAAGCCACATCAGCAAGAGGTGTGTGCAAAGCCGCTCCACAGCGCCGTGTCGGATGGGCCCTAAGCCTCAGAGCTGCGGTCCTGCAGAGACGGCTCTGAGGCGGTCCCAGTCCCCTTGATTCGCTGCTCAGACATATCCAGACTGACAGCTAAACACTGCTGTGCAAGGTGAGCTTCTTATATGTACTTGTACTCCCAGACACAGGGACACTGTGAAGAGGTCTTCTGCCCAGCCTCAGGGGAGGCAGCAGAGCAAGTGGCGCTCTGCACAGCATTTGGAAGCAGGACGGATGGGCGTTCTGCTCGGTGGGCCCGAAGCGGGCAGGGGCAGGAACAGGAGCCTCTGCCGAGTGCGCTGCTCTTTATGTCAAGCGAAGCTGAAGACAAACCTGCAACGGAAATGGACCTGGGCTACCGAAGCTCTAACTTCACGATCTAACACTCTGAGTCACTTTCTCCTAACTCACACAGAGTGGGATGACAAAACCGAGGTGTGCGTGGTGTGCTCCGTGAATGCGCTTTAAGTCCAAGAGATACGTGTGCTGTGAATAGGACACACCACTCTACTTAAGGGCGGACGCTGCTGCTGGGGCTCCTTACAGCTGATCGTCCGCTCATGAGCACAGAGCTCTGCCCCGGGCCGGAGCTCTGTCAGCCTGATCAAACCATGGGCAGCACAGATCTCTCTCTCTCTCTCTCTCTCTGTCTCTCTCTCTCTCTCTCTGTGCGACCTGAAGGGAGAGACCATCCTTTGCTATGACTCTTAGGCTAAATTCTCTAGGGTAGTCCTAAAGACGTCCGCATTCAAGCACACCGAAGAAATCCTCTCGTGCTGTGCTTGTTTTCTCCCCTCGGCTTGGTAATGCCGTGGGTGGGCCTTGTTCTTGAGGGCACTAGAAGAGGGCGCACAGAGCCGCCTCGACCCGGTGAGTAGTAGCAATGCCCTGAAGATGCCACTGTAGGGAAGCGTCGGGAACTGCTGCAGGAGAGCCTCATGCCACACTCTTGCGGGGACACAATCCACCGTGCCTTGAGGAGAACCTCCCTGAGAGAATACCAGGCTGCTTTCCCCTTGCGTGCCACTTGCTCCTGTGACATGGAACACTAAGTGAACAATGCAGCAGGAGGCTGTCCTCGCTGTACTTCCTTCTATCTCGCAGACGTTCGAACGGGCATTAGGACTAGGCACACGAGAGGGATCAGAACAAGGTGCTTTGAAGTAACAGCAGTGGAGGCAAGTCCGCTTTGGATCCAGTTGACGTGACCGAAAGAAAGCAGTGCAGGATGCCCCATTCAAGTGATCACTGAAGTGGTTGGAGTGGACACAGAAACTGAGCATGCCACGTGCTTTCCGTGCCGGTCCTGTGCGTCTGCACTCCGAGCGCCTTGGAATGAAGCGTACACGGTGCACAGCTCTCTCTTGCTGAGCGGCAGACGCTCGCCTGTGTGGCCATTTAAGCCTGAAGGCCCTGGTGAGGCAGCCTGGCTGACAAGAGGAACGCTTGCGTACAATGAATTCAGCTCGGCAGTTTCGAAGGGCGCTCTCTTTCTCTGCTACTGCCCGGCTGCTTGAGAGAGAGGTCCAGGGTAGATGGCTGGTGGGTGGGGCCGGGGCGGGGCGAGGGCGGGGCGTGGGGGTGCTATGCAAGACGGTCTGCCGTGCAACCGGCCGAGCTCTGAAAACCAGGTGGGTGCACACCGGCTTCGGGCCCCAAGCCACATCAGCAAGAGGTGTGTGCAAAGCCGCTCCACAGCGCCGTGTCGGATGGGCCCTAAGCCTCAGAGCTGCGGTCCTGCAGAGACGGCTCTGAGGCGGTCCCAGTCCCCGTGATTCGCTGCTCAGACATATCCAGACTCACAGCTAAACACTGCTGTGCAAGGTGAGCTTCTTATATGTACTTGTACTCCCAGACACAGGGACACTGTGAAGAGGTCTTCTGCCCAGCCTCAGGGGAGGCAGCAGAGCAAGTGGCGCTCTGCACAGCATTTGGAAGCAGGACGGATGGGCGTTCTGATCGGTGGGCCCGAAGCGGGCAGGGGCAGGAGCAGGAGCCTCTGCCGAGTGCGCTGCTCTTTATGTCAAGCGAAGCTGAAGTCAAACCTGCAACGGAAATGGACCTGGGCTACCGAAGCTCTAACTTCACGATCTAACACTCTGAGTCACTTTCTCCTAACTCACACAGAGTGGGATGACAAAACCGAGGTGTGCGTGGTGTGCTCCGTGAATGCGCTTTAAGTCCAAGAGATACGTGTGCTGTGAATAGGACACACCACTCTACTTAAGGGCGGACGCTGCTGCTGGGGTTCCTTACAGCTGATCGTCCGCTCATGAGCACAGAGCTCTGCCCCGGGCCGGAGCTCTGTCAGCCTGATCAAACCATGGGCAGCACAGCTCTCTCTGTCTCTCTGTCTCTCTGTCTCTGTCTCTCTCTCTCTCTCTCTCTCTCTCTCTCTGTGCGACCTGAAGGGAGAGACCATCCTTTGCTATGACTCTTAGGCTAAATTCTCTAGGGTAGTCCTAAAGACGTCCGCATTCAAGCACACCGAAGAAAGCCTCTCGTGCTGTGCTTGTTTTCTCCCCTCGGCTTGGTAATGCCGTGGGTGGGCCTTGTTCTTGAGGGCACTAGAAGAGGGCGCACAGAGCCGCCTCGACCCGGTGAGTAGTAGCAATGCCCTGAAGATGCCACTGTAGGGAAGCTTCGGGAACTGCTGCAGGAGAGCCTCATGCCACACTCTTGCGGGGACACAATCCACCGTGCCTTGAGGAGAACCTCCATGAGAGAATACCAGGCTGCTTTCCCCTTGCGTGCCACTTGCTCCTGTGACATGGAACACTAAGTGAACAATGCAGCAGGAGGCTGTCCTCGCTGTACTTCCTTCTATCTCGCAGACCTTCGAACGGGCATTAGGACTAGGCACACGAGAGGGATCAGAACAAGGTGCTTTGAAGTAACAGCAGTGGAGGCAAGTCCGCTTTGGATCCAGTTGACGTGACCGAAAGAAAGCAGTGCAGGATGCCCCATTTAAGTGATCACTGAAGTGGTTGGAGTGGACACAGAAACTGAGCATGCCACGTGCTTTCCGTGCCGGTCCTGTGCGTCTGCACTCCGAGCGCCTTGGAATGAAGCGTACACAGTGCACAGCTCTCTCTTGCTGAGCGGCAGACGCTCGCCTGTGTGGCCATTTAAGCCTGAAGGCCCTGGTGAGGCAGCCTGGCTGACAAGAGGAACGCTTGCGTACAATGAATTCAGCTCGGCAGTTTCGAAGGGCGCTCTCTTTCTCTGCTACTGCCCGGCTGCTTGAGAGAGAGGTCCAGGGTAGATGGCTGGTGGGTGGGGCCGGGGCGGGGCGGGGGCGGGGCGGGGGGGTGCTATGCAAGACGGTCTGCCGTGCAACCGGCCGAGCTCTGAAAACCAGGTGGGTGCACACCGGCTTCGGGCCCCAAGCCACATCAGCAAGAGGTGTGTGCAAAGCCGCTCCACAGCGCCGTGTCGGATGGGCCCTAAGCCTCAGAGCTGCGGTCCTGCAGAGACGGCTCTGAGGCGGTCCCAGTCCCCGTGATTCGCTGCTCAGACATATCCAGACTCACAGCTAAACACTGCTGTGCAAGGTGAGCTTCTTATATGTACTTGTACTCCCAGACACAGGGACACTGTGAAGAGGTCTTCTGCCCAGCCTCAGGGGAGGCAGCAGAGCAAGTGGCGCTCTGCACAGCATTTGGAAGCAGGACGGATGGGCGTTCTGATCGGTGGGCCCGAAGCGGGCAGGGGCAGGAGCAGGAGCCTCTGCCGAGTGCGCTGCTCTTTATGTCAAGCGAAGCTGAAGTCAAACCTGCAACGGAAATGGACCTGGGCTACCGAAGCTCTAACTTCACGATCTAACACTCTGAGTCACTTTCTCCTAACTCACACAGAGTGGGATGACAAAACCGAGGTGTGCGTGGTGTGCTCCGTGAATGCGCTTTAAGTCCAAGAGATACGTGTGCTGTGAATAGGACACACCACTCTACTTAAGGGCGGACGCTGCTGCTGGGGCTCCTTACAGCTGATCGTCCGCTCATGAGCACAGAGCTCTGCCCCGGGCCGGAGCTCTGTCAGCCTGATCAAACCATGGGCAGCACAGATCTCTCTCTCTCTCTCTCTCTCTGTCTCTCTCTCTCTCTCTCTGTGCGACCTGAAGGGAGAGACCATCCTTTGCTATGACTCTTAGGCTAAATTCTCTAGGGTAGTCCTAAAGACGTCCGCATTCAAGCACACCGAAGAAATCCTCTCGTGCTGTGCTTGTTTTCTCCCCTCGGCTTGGTAATGCCGTGGGTGGGCCTTGTTCTTGAGGGCACTAGAAGAGGGCGCACAGAGCCGCCTCGACCCGGTGAGTAGTAGCAATGCCCTGAAGATGCCACTGTAGGGAAGCGTCGGGAACTGCTGCAGGAGAGCCTCATGCCACACTCTTGCGGGGACACAATCCACCGTGCCTTGAGGAGAACCTCCCTGAGAGAATACCAGGCTGCTTTCCCCTTGCGTGCCACTTGCTCCTGTGACATGGAACACTAAGTGAACAATGCAGCAGGAGGCTGTCCTCGCTGTACTTCCTTCTATCTCGCAGACGTTCGAACGGGCATTAGGACTAGGCACACGAGAGGGATCAGAACAAGGTGCTTTGAAGTAACAGCAGTGGAGGCAAGTCCGCTTTGGATCCAGTTGACGTGACCGAAAGAAAGCAGTGCAGGATGCCCCATTCAAGTGATCACTGAAGTGGTTGGAGTGGACACAGAAACTGAGCATGCCACGTGCTTTCCGTGCCGGTCCTGTGCGTCTGCACTCCGAGCGCCTTGGAATGAAGCGTACACGGTGCACAGCTCTCTCTTGCTGAGCGGCAGACGCTCGCCTGTGTGGCCATTTAAGCCTGAAGGCCCTGGTGAGGCAGCCTGGCTGACAAGAGGAACGCTTGCGTACAATGAATTCAGCTCGGCAGTTTCGAAGGGCGCTCTCTTTCTCTGCTACTGCCCGGCTGCTTGAGAGAGAGGTCCAGGGTAGATGGCTGGTGGGTGGGGCCGGGGCGGGGCGTGGGGGTGCTATGCAAGACGGTCTGCCGTGCAACCGGCCGAGCTCTGAAAACCAGGTGGGTGCACACCGGCTTCGGGCCCCAAGCCACATCAGCAAGAGGTGTGTGCAAAGCCGCTCCACAGCGCCGTGTCGGATGGGCCCTAAGCCTCAGAGCTGCGGTCCTGCAGAGACGGCTCTGAGGCGGTCCCAGTCCCCGTGATTCGCTGCTCAGACATATCCAGATTGACAGCTAAACACTGCTGTGCAAGGTGAGCTTCTTATATGTACTTGTACTCCCAGACACAGGGACACTGTGAAGAGGTCTTCTGCCCAGCCTCAGGGGAGGCAGCAGAGCAAGTGGCGCTCTGCACAGCATTTGGAAGCAGGACGGATGGGCGTTCTGCTCGGTGGGCCCGAAGCGGGCAGGGGCAGGAGCAGGAGCCTCTGCCGAGTGCGCTGCTCTTTATGTCAAGCGAAGCTGAAGTCAAACCTGCAACGGAAATGGACCTGGGCTACCGAAGCTCTAACTTCACGATCTAACACTCTGAGTCACTTTCTCCTAACTCACACAGAGTGGGATGACAAAACCGAGGTGTGCGTGGTGTGCTCCGTGAATGCGCTTTAAGTCCAAGAGATACGTGTGCTGTGAATAGGACACGCCACTCTACTTAAGGGCGGACGCTGCTGCTGGGGCTCCTTACAGCTGATCGTCCGCTCATGAGCACAGAGCTCTGCCCCGGGCCGGAGCTCTGTCAGCCTGAACAAACCATGGGCAGCACAGCTCCCTCTCTCTCTCTCTCTCTCTCTCTCTCTGTGCGACCTGAAGGGAGAGACCATCCTTTGCTATGACTCTTAGGCTAAATTCTCTAGGGTAGTCCTAAAGACGTCCGCATTCAAGCACACCAAAGAAAGCCTCTCGTGCTGTGCTTGTTTTCTCCCCTCGGCTTGGTAATGCCGTGGGTGGGCCTTGTTCTTGAGGGCACTAGAAGAGGGCGCACAGAGCCGCCTCGACCCGGTGAGTAGTAGCAATGCCCTGAAGATGCCACTGTAGGGAAGCGTCGGGAACTGCTGCAGGAGAGCCTCATGCCACACTCTTGCGGGGACACAATCCACCGTGTCTTGAGGAGAACCTCCCTGAGAGAATACCAGGCTGCTTTCCCCTTGCGTGCCACTTGCTCCTGTGACATGGAACACTAAGTGAACAATGCAGCAGGAGGCTGTCCTCGCTGTACTTCCTTCTATCTCGCAGACGTTCGAACGGGCATTAGGACTAGGCACACGAGAGGGATCAGAACAAGGTGCTTTGAAGTAACAGCAGTGGAGGCAAGTCCGCTTTGGATCCAGTTGACGTGACCGAAAGAAAGCAGTGCAGGATGCCCCATTCAAGTGATCACTGAAGTGGTTGGAGTGGACACAGAAACTGAGCATGCCACGTGCTTTCCGTGCCGGTCCTGTGCGTCTGCACTCCGAGCGCCTTGGAATGAAGCGTACACGGTGCACAGCTCTCTCTTGCTGAGCGGCAGACGCTCGCCTGTGTGGCCATTTAAGCCTGAAGGCCCTGGTGAGGCAGCCTGGCTGACAAGAGGAACGCTTGCGTACAATGAATTCAGCTCGGCAGTTTCGAAGGGCGCTCTCTTTCTCTGCTACTGCCCGGCTGCTTGAGAGAGAGGTCCAGGGTAGATGGCTGGTGGGTGGGGCCGGGGCGGGGCGTGGGGGTGCTATGCAAGACGGTCTGCCGTGCAACCGGCCGAGCTCTGAAAACCAGGTGGGTGCACACCGGCTTCGGGCCCCAAGCCACATCAGCAAGAGGTGTGTGCAAAGCCGCTCCACAGCGCCGTGTCGGATGGGCCCTAAGCCTCAGAGCTGCGGTCCTGCAGAGACGGCTCTGAGGCGGTCCCAGTCCCCGTGATTCGCTGCTCAGACATATCCAGATTGACAGCTAAACACTGCTGTGCAAGGTGAGCTTCTTATATGTACTTGTACTCCCAGACACAGGGACACTGTGAAGAGGTCTTCTGCCCAGCCTCAGGGGAGGCAGCAGAGCAAGTGGCGCTCTGCACAGCATTTGGAAGCAGGACGGATGGGCGTTCTGCTCGGTGGGCCCGAAGCGGGCAGGGGCAGGAGCAGGAGCCTCTGCCGAGTGCGCTGCTCTTTATGTCAAGCGAAGCTGAAGTCAAACCTGCAACGGAAATGGACCTGGGCTACCGAAGCTCTAACTTCACGATCTAACACTCTGAGTCACTTTCTCCTAACTCACACAGAGTGGGATGACAAAACCGAGGTGTGCGTGGTGTGCTCCGTGAATGCGCTTTAAGTCCAAGAGATACGTGTGCTGTGAATAGGACACGCCACTCTACTTAAGGGCGGACGCTGCTGCTGGGGCTCCTTACAGCTGATCGTCCGCTCATGAGCACAGAGCTCTGCCCCGGGCCGGAGCTCTGTCAGCCTGAACAAACCATGGGCAGCACAGCTCCCTCTCTCTCTCTCTCTCTCTCTCTGTGCGACCTGAAGGGAGAGACCATCCTTTGCTATGACTCTTAGGCTAAATTCTCTAGGGTAGTCCTAAAGACGTCCGCATTCAAGCACACCGAAGAAAGCCTCTCGTGCTGTGCTTGTTTTCTCCCCTCGGCTTGGTAATGCCGTGGGTGGGCCTTGTTCTTGAGGGCACTAGAAGAGGGCGCACAGAGCCGCCTCGACCCGGTGAGTAGTAGCAATGCCCTGAAGATGCCACTGTAGGGAAGCGTCGGGAACTGCTGCAGGAGAGCCTCATGCCACACTCTTGCGGGGACACAATCCACCGTGTCTTGAGGAGAACCTCCCTGAGAGAATACC
The DNA here is from genome assembly GCF_030020395.1 of Manis pentadactyla. Classification (NCBI taxonomy): domain Eukaryota; kingdom Metazoa; phylum Chordata; class Mammalia; order Pholidota; family Manidae; genus Manis; species Manis pentadactyla. Next base: position 24,284 of record NW_026645076.1, read on the forward strand.
AGGCTGCTTTCCCCTTGCGTGCCACTTGCTCCTGTGACATGGAACACTAAGTGAACAATGCAGCAGGAGGCTGTCCTCGCTGTACTTCCTTCTATCTCGCAGACGTTCGAACGGGCATTAGGACTAGGCACACGAGAGGGATCAGAACAAGGTGCTTTGAAGTAACAGCAGTGGAGGCAAGTCCGCTTTGGATCCAGTTGACGTGACCGAAAGAAAGCAGTGCAGGATGCCCCATTCAAGTGATCACTGAAGTGGTTGGAGTGGACACAGAAACTGAGCATGCCACGTGCTTTCCGTGCCGGTCCTGTGCGTCTGCACTCCGAGCGCCTTGGAATGAAGCGTACACGGTGCACAGCTCTCTCTTGCTGAGCGGCAGACGCTCGCCTGTGTGGCCATTTAAGCCTGAAGGCCCTGGTGAGGCAGCCTGGCTGACAAGAGGAACGCTTGCGTACAATGAATTCAGCTCGGCAGTTTCGAAGGGCGCTCTCTTTCTCTGCTACTGCCCGGCTGCTTGAGAGAGAGGTCCAGGGTAGATGGCTGGTGGGTGGGGCCGGGGCGGGGCGGGGGCGGGGCGTGGGGGTGCTATGCAAGACGGTCTGCCGTGCAACCGGCCGAGCTCTGAAAACCAGGTGGGTGCACACCGGCTTCGGGCCCCAAGCCACATCAGCAAGAGGTGTGTGCAAAGCCGCTCCACAGCGCCGTGTCGGATGGGCCCTAAGCCTCAGAGCTGCGGTCCTGCAGAGACGGCTCTGAGGCGGTCCCAGTCCCCGTGATTCGCTGCTCAGACATATCCAGACTCACAGCTAAACACTGCTGTGCAAGGTGAGCTTCTTATATGTACTTGTACTCCCAGACACAGGGACACTGTGAAGAGGTCTTCTGCCCAGCCTCAGGGGAGGCAGCAGAGCAAGTGGCGCTCTGCACAGCATTTGGAAGCAGGACGGATGGGCGTTCTGCTCGGTGGGCCCGAAGCGGGCAGGGGCAGGAGCAGGAGCCTCTGCCGAGTGCGCTGCTCTTTATGTCAAGCGAAGCTGAAGTCAAACCTGCAACGGAAATGGACCTGGGCTACCGAAGCTCTAACTTCACGATCTAACACTCTGAGTCACTTTCTCCTAACTCACACAGAGTGGGATGACAAAACCGAGGTGTGCGTGGTGTGCTCCGTGAATGCGCTTTAAGTCCAAAAGATACGTGTGCTGTGAATAGGACACACCACTCTACTTAAGGGCGGACGCTGCTGCTGGGGCTCCTTACAGCTGATCGTCCGCTCATGAGCACAGAGCTCTGCCCCGGGCCGGAGCTCTGTCAGCCTGATCAAACCATGGGCAGCACAGCTCTCTCTCTCTCTCTGTCTCTCTGTCTCTCCCTCTCTCTCTCTCTCTCTCTCTGCGACCTGAAGGGAGAGACCATCCTTTGCTATGACTCTTAGGCTAAATTCTCTAGGGTAGTCCTAAAGACGTCCGCATTCAAGCACACCGAAGAAATCCTCTCGTGCTGTGCTTGTTTTCTCCCCTCGGCTTGGTAATGCCGTGGGTGGGCCTTGTTCTTGAGGGCACTAGAAGAGGGCGCACAGAGCCGCCTCGACCCGGTGAGTAGTAGCAATGCCCTGAAGATGCCACTGTAGGGAAGCGTCGGGAACTGCTGCAGGAGAGCCTCATGCCACACTCTTGCGGGGACACAATCCACCGTGCCTTGAGGAGAACCTCCCTGAGAGAATACCAGGCTGCTTTCCCCTTGCGTGCCACTTGCTCCTGTGACATGGAACACTAAGTGAACAATGCAGCAGGAGGCTGTCCTCGCTGTACTTCCTTCTATCTCGCAGACGTTCGAACGGGCATTAGGACTAGGCACACGAGAGGGATCAGAACAAGGTGCTTTGAAGTAACAGCAGTGGAGGCAAGTCCGCTTTGGATCCAGTTGACGTGACCGAAAGAAAGCAGTGCAGGATGCCCCATTCAAGTGATCACTGAAGTGGTTGGAGTGGACACAGAAACTGAGCATGCCACGTGCTTTCCGTGCCGGTCCTGTGCGTCTGCACTCCGAGCGCCTTGGAATGAAGCGTACACGGTGCACAGCTCTCTCTTGCTGAGCGGCAGACGCTCGCCTGTGTGGCCATTTAAGCCTGAAGGCCCTGGTGAGGCAGCCTGGCTGACAAGAGGAACGCTTGCGTACAATGAATTCAGCTCGGCAGTTTCGAAGGGCGCTCTCTTTCTCTGCTACTGCCCGGCTGCTTGAGAGAGAGGTCCAGGGTAGATGGCTGGTGGGTGGGGCCGGGGCGGGGCGGGGGCGGGGCGTGGGGGTGCTATGCAAGACGGTCTGCCGTGCAACCGGCCGAGCTCTGAAAACCAGGTGGGTGCACACCGGCTTCGGGCCCCAAGCCACATCAGCAAGAGGTGTGTGCAAAGCCGCTCCACAGCGCCGTGTCGGATGGGCCCTAAGCCTCAGAGCTGCGGTCCTGCAGAGACGGCTCTGAGGCGGTCCCAGTCCCCGTGATTCGCTGCTCAGACATATCCAGATTGACAGCTAAACACTGCTGTGCAAGGTGAGCTTCTTATATGTACTTGTACTCCCAGACACAGGGACACTGTGAAGAGGTCTTCTGCCCAGCCTCAGGGGAGGCAGCAGAGCAAGTGGCGCTCTGCACAGCATTTGGAAGCAGGACGGATGGGCGTTCTGCTCGGTGGGCCCGAAGCGGGCAGGGGCAGGAGCAGGAGCCTCTGCCGAGTGCGCTGCTCTTTATGTCAAGCGAAGCTGAAGTCAAACCTGCAACGGAAATGGACCTGGGCTACCGAAGCTCTAACTTCACGATCTAACACTCTGAGTCACTTTCTCCTAACTCACACAGAGTGGGATGACAAAACCGAGGTGTGCGTGGTGTGCTCCGTGAATGCGCTTTAAGTCCAAGAGATACGTGTGCTGTGAATAGGACACGCCACTCTACTTAAGGGCGGACGCTGCTGCTGGGGCTCCTTACAGCTGATCGTCCGCTCATGAGCACAGAGCTCTGCCCCGGGCCGGAGCTCTGTCAGCCTGAACAAACCATGGGCAGCACAGCTCCCTCTCTCTCTCTCTCTCTCTCTCTCTCTCTCTGTGCGACCTGAAGGGAGAGACCATCCTTTGCTATGACTCTTAGGCTAAATTCTCTAGGGTAGTCCTAAAGACGTCCGCATTCAAGCACACCGAAGAAAGCCTCTCGTGCTGTGCTTGTTTTCTCCACTCGGCTTGGTAATGCCGTGGGTGGGCCTTGTTCTTGAGGGCACTAGAAGAGGGCGCACAGAGCCGCCTCGACCCGGTGAGTAGTAGCAATGCCCTGAAGATGCCACTGTAGGGAAGCGTCGGGAACTGCTGCAGGAGAGCCTCATGCCACACTCTTGCGGGGACACAATCCACCGTGCCTTGAGGAGAACCTCCCTGAGAGAATACCAGGCTGCTTTCCCCTTGCGTGCCACTTGCTCCTGTGACATGGAACACTAAGTGAACAATGCAGCAGGAGGCTGTCCTCGCTGTACTTCCTTCTATCTCGCAGACGTTCGAACGGGCATTAGGACTAGGCACACGAGAGGGATCCGAACAAGGTGCTTTGAAGTAACAGCAGTGGAGGCAAGTCCGCTTTGGATCCAGTTGACGTGACCGAAAGAAAGCAGTGCAGGATGCCCCATTCAAGTGATCACTGAAGTGGTTGGAGTGGACACAGAAACTGAGCATGCCACGTGCTTTCCGTGCCGGTCCTGTGCGTCTGCACTCCGAGCGCCTTGGAATGAAGCGTACACGGTGCACAGCTCTCTCTTGCTGAGCGGCAGACGCTCGCCTGTGTGGCCATTTAAGCCTGAAGGCCCTGGTGAGGCAGCCTGGCTGACAAGAGGAACGCTTGCGTACAATGAATTCAGCTCGGCAGTTTCGAAGGGCGCTCTCTTTCTGTGCTACTGAACGGGCGGCTTGAGAGAGAGGTCCAGGGTAGATGGCTGGTGGGTGGGGCCGGGGCGGGGCGGGGGCGGGGCGTGGGGGTGCTATGCAAGACGGTCTGCCGTGCAACCGGCCGAGCTCTGAAAACCAGGTGGGTGCACACCGGCTTCGGGCCCCAAGCCACATCAGCAAGAGGTGTGTGCAAAGCCGCTCCACAGCGCCGTGTCGGATGGGCCCTAAGCCTCAGAGCTGCGGTCCTGCAGAGAAGGCTCTGAGGCGGTCCCAGTCCCCGTGATTCGCTGCTCAGACATATCCAGACTGACAGCTAAACACTGCTGTGCAAGGTGAGCTTCTTATATGTACTTGTACTCTCAGACACAGGGACACTGTGAAGAGGTCTTCTGCCCAGCCTCAGGGGAGGCAGCAGAGCAAGTGGCGCTCTGCACAGCATTTGGAAGCAGGACGGATGGGCGTTCTGCTCGGTGGGCCCAAAGCGGGCAGGGGCAGGAACAGGAGCCTCTGCCGAGTGCGCTGCTCTTTATGTCAAGCGAAGCTGAAGACAAACCTGCAACGGAAATGGACCTGGGCTACCGAAGCTCTAACTTCACGATCTAACACTCTGAGTCACTTTCTCCTAACTCACACAGAGTGGGATGACAAAACCGAGGTGTGCGTGGTGTGCTCCGTGAATGCGCTTTAAGTCCAAGAGATACGTGTGCTGTGAATAGGACACACCACTCTACTTAAGGGCGGACGCTGCTGCTGGGGCTCCTTACAGCTGATCGTCCGCTCATGAGCACAGAGCTCTGCCCCGGGCCGGAGCTCTGTCAGCCTGAACAAACCATGGGCAGCACAGCTCCCTCTCTCTCTCTCTCTCTCTCTCTCTCTCTCTGTGCGACCTGAAGGGAGAGACCATCCTTTGCTATGACTCTTAGGCTAAATTCTCTAGGGTAGTCCTAAAGACGTCCGCATTCAAGCACACCGAAGAAAGCCTCTCGTGCTGTGCTTGTTTTCTCCCCTCGGCTTGGTAATGCCGTGGGTGGGCCTTGTTCTTGAGGGCACTAGAAGAGGGCGCACAGAGCCGCCTCGACCCGGTGAGTAGTAGCAATGCCCTGAAGATGCCACTGTAGGGAAGCGTCGGGAACTGCTGCAGGAGAGCCTCATGCCACACTCTTGCGGGGACACAATCCACCGTGCCTTGAGGAGAACCTCCCTGAGAGAATACCAGGCTGCTTTCCCCTTGCGTGCCACTTGCTCCTGTGACATGGAACACTAAGTGAACAATGCAGCAGGAGGCTGTCCTCGCTGTACTTCCTTCTATCTCGCAGACGTTCGAACGGGCATTAGGACTAGGCACACGAGAGGGATCCGAACAAGGTGCTTTGAAGTAACAGCAGTGGAGGCAAGTCCGCTTTGGATCCAGTTGACGTGACCGAAAGAAAGCAGTGCAGGATGCCCCATTCAAGTGATCACTGAAGTGGTTGGAGTGGACACAGAAACTGAGCATGCCACGTGCTTTCCGTGCCGGTCCTGTGCGTCTGCACTCCGAGCGCCTTGGAATGAAGCGTACACGGTGCACAGCTCTCTCTTGCTGAGCGGCAGACGCTCGCCTGTGTGGCCATTTAAGCCTGAAGGCCCTGGTGAGGCAGCCTGGCTGACAAGAGGAACGCTTGCGTACAATGAATTCAGCTCGGCAGTTTCGAAGGGCGCTCTCTTTCTGTGCTACTGAACGGGCGGCTTGAGAGAGAGGTCCAGGGTAGATGGCTGGTGGGTGGGGCCGGGGCGGGGCGGGGGCGGGGCGTGGGGGTGCTATGCAAGACGGTCTGCCGTGCAACCGGCCGAGCTCTGAAAACCAGGTGGGTGCACACCGGCTTCGGGCCCCAAGCCACATCAGCAAGAGGTGTGTGCAAAGCCGCTCCACAGCGCCGTGTCGGATGGGCCCTAAGCCTCAGAGCTGCGGTCCTGCAGAGAAGGCTCTGAGGCGGTCCCAGTCCCCGTGATTCGCTGCTCAGACATATCCAGACTGACAGCTAAACACTGCTGTGCAAGGTGAGCTTCTTATATGTACTTGTACTCTCAGACACAGGGACACTGTGAAGAGGTCTTCTGCCCAGCCTCAGGGGAGGCAGCAGAGCAAGTGGCGCTCTGCACAGCATTTGGAAGCAGGACGGATGGGCGTTCTGCTCGGTGGGCCCAAAGCGGGCAGGGGCAGGAACAGGAGCCTCTGCCGAGTGCGCTGCTCTTTATGTCAAGCGAAGCTGAAGACAAACCTGCAACGGAAATGGACCTGGGCTACCGAAGCTCTAACTTCACGATCTAACACTCTGAGTCACTTTCTCCTAACTCACACAGAGTGGGATGACAAAACCGAGGTGTGCGTGGTGTGCTCCGTGAATGCGCTTTAAGTCCAAGAGATACGTGTGCTGTGAATAGGACACACCACTCTACTTAAGGGCGGACGCTGCTGCTGGGGCTCCTTACAGCTGATCGTCCGCTCATGAGCACAGAGCTCTGCCCCGGGCCGGAGCTCTGTCAGCCTGATCAAACCATGGGCAGCACAGCTCTCTCTCTCTCTCTGTCTCTCTGTCTCTGTCTCTGTCTCTCTCTCTCTCTCTCTCTCTCTGTGCGACCTGAAGGGAGAGACCATCCTTTGCTATGACTCTTAGGCTAAATTCTCTAGGGTAGTCCTAAAGACGTCCGCATTCAAGCACACCGAAGAAATCCTCTCGTGCTGTGCTTGTTTTCTCCCCTCGGCTTGGTAATGCCGTGGGTGGGCCTTGTTCTTGAGGGCACTAGAAGAGGGCGCACAGAGCCGCCTCGACCCGGTGAGTAGTAGCAATGCCCTGAAGATGCCACTGTAGGGAAGCGTCGGGAACTGCTGCAGGAGAGCCTCATGCCACACTCTTGCGGGGACACAATCCACCGTGCCTTGAGGAGAACCTCCCTGAGAGAATACCAGGCTGCTTTCCCCTTGCGTGCCACTTGCTCCTGTGACATGGAACACTAAGTGAACAATGCAGCAGGAGGCTGTCCTCGCTGTACTTCCTTCTATCTCGCAGACGTTCGAACGGGCATTAGGACTAGGCACACGAGAGGGATCAGAACAAGGTGCTTTGAAGTAACAGCAGTGGAGGCAAGTCCGCTTTGGATCCAGTTGACGTGACCGAAAGAAAGCAGTGCAGGATGCCCCATTCAAGTGATCACTGAAGTGGTTGGAGTGGACACAGAAACTGAGCATGCCACGTGCTTTCCGTGCCGGTCCTGTGCGTCTGCACTCCGAGCGCCTTGGAATGAAGCGTACACGGTGCACAGCTCTCTCTTGCTGAGCGGCAGACGCTCGCCTGTGTGGCCATTTAAGCCTGAAGGCCCTGGTGAGGCAGCCTGGCTGACAAGAGGAACGCTTGCGTACAATGAATTCAGCTCGGCAGTTTCGAAGGGCGCTCTCTTTCTGTGCTACTGAACGGGCGGCTTGAGAGAGAGGTCCAGGGTAGATGGCTGGTGGGTGGGGCCGGGGCGGGGCGGGGGCGGGGCGTGGGGGTGCTATGCAAGACGGTCTGCCGTGCAACCGGCCGAGCTCTGAAAACCAGGTGGGTGCACACCGGCTTCGGGCCCCAAGCCACATCAGCAAGAGGTGTGTGCAAAGCCGCTCCACAGCGCCGTGTCGGATGGGCCCTAAGCCTCAGAGCTGCGGTCCTGCAGAGAAGGCTCTGAGGCGGTCCCAGTCCCCGTGATTCGCTGCTCAGACATATCCAGACTGACAGCTAAACACTGCTGTG
>NW_026645077.1:0-31905 GCF_030020395.1 Manis pentadactyla
AAAGCAACAAGTTTACGTTTCTGTCGACCACAGGCCCAGAGGACGGATACTTGTGGTCTTCAGGGAGCACTTAGTGAATGAATGTGGCTAAATACAGACAGGAAGTGAGAAGGAGATGAAAGAGGACAGAGGATAGAGACACGGGTTCAAGTCACTGCACAACCATTTCCTGGTTTTGTAGGTACACTCGGCCGACACGAACTGCAAGTGTCTCGGTGAACACAGTGCTCTCCCTACAGCCTAGTTACCTTGCAGGATTTTTGGAAACATAATGTAGGAAAGTGACATAGGATATGTGGTTAACTGTTCTGTACACAAGTACAGATGGGCAGACAGAAAGATGATTGATTGATTGATTGATTGATAGATAGACAGACAGATAGATAGATATAGGTTTATATCAATTAACACAAAGCTATTGCTGATAACCATGAGAGCAATGGTTGAAGCACATAGCGAAACTACAAAAGAAAAAGAAGAATAAAATCCTGTTTAAAAAGTGCAGTAAGCAGCCATAAGAAGAAAACAAATCCTATCATTGGCAATAACTTGGATGGAGCTAGAGGGTATTATGCTCAGTCAAATAGGCCAGTCGGAGAAATACATGTACCAAATGATTTAACTCATGTGTGGAGTACGATAACAAAGAAAAACTGAAGGAAGAAACAGCAGCATATACACAGTACCCGAGAGTGGACTAAGAGTTACCAAAGAGAAAGGGACTGGGTAGTGTTTGTGGGAAGGGAGTGATAAGGGCGGGTAAAAAGAATGGGGGCATTAGGATTAGCATGAATAATGTGTAGGGTGAAGGGTCATTGGGAGGGCTATACAACACAGAGAAGACAAGTAGTGATTCTAGAGCATCTTACGACACGCTGACAGACAGTGACTGAAACTGGGATATGGCGAGGACTTGGTGAAGGGGTTAGACTAGTAAACATATTTATCTGCATGTGATTGTATATTAATGAGAACAAAAAAAATTTCAAAGTGCAGTAAGAGCCTAGCTATCAAATATCTGAATAAAAGTACAGGCTTTCACTGCTCCAATCAAAAGACACAGGGTTAGAAGAACGGATGAAATCTCAAGATCACCTAAGATCTCCCTTACTGGAGAGTCACTTGTGATCCAAGGACACAGACAAACTACAAGCTGAAGGGGCAGGGACAGGTACCCTATACAAGTGAATCTTTGAAACAAAGAAACAAATGGATTCTGTTTGAGTCCCCAGAGACAGTCACTAGAAAATACTCCTACCTAGCCACCACGAATTCCTTTTGTTTCGTATCAGCAGTGCTCAGGTATAGATTTAGTGGTACTGCAATGTCCTTCTCATTTTTCTCACATCAACAAATTAATGGCTGAAATAATATGCGTCGGGGCTTTTGAAATCACTGGATTTTATGATATCCACGATTGTAAAGAAGTAATAACCACATAAAGAGGGAAGTTTGGACACTCAACCAAACACGTCTCTCCACAACACACACTTTGCTCCCAAATGCTCCTGTCTAGAAATAGGTGTTCCTTTTTATTTGTCCCTCCTCCTATCAGTGGTGAACACGCCAATGTCCCTCAAACATGGTGGTGAGTAAAGCACCAAGTATACTTTTCTGTCTACAACAGGCCCAGAGGAAGTATACTTGGGGGCTTCAGTGAGGACTTAGTCAATGAATGTGGCTAAATACTGTTAGCAAGCGAGAAGGAGGTTTAAGAGGACAGAGGACAGTGATACGTGTTCAAGTCCCTGCACCACCATTTACTGGTTTTGTAAGCACACGCAGCTCATTCGATCTGCAATTGTCTCAGTGAGCCCAGTGCTCTCCCTACGGCCTAGTGACCTTGCAATGTTTTTGGAAGCATAATGTAGGGAAGTGACATAGGTGATGTAGTTAACTCTTCTGTACATAAGGATAGATGGACAGACAGAAAGAAGATTGTTTCATAGATAGATAGATAGATGACAGATGATAGATAGATGATACACATGATAGATAGAAGACAGGAAACTAGATAGATGGATAGATAATTAGAGAGGATAGAGAGATAGAAAGAAGGATATATAGAAAGATAGATATACAGACAGACAGAGCGATAGATAGATACAGATACATATCGATTGACACAAAGCTGTTGCTCAGAACCAGGAGATGAATGGTGAAATCACATAGCTAAACTACAAACAAAAATGAAGAATGAAATCCAGTTTAAAAAAGTGCAGTAAACAGCCATAAGAAGAAAACAAATCCTACCATTTGCAATGACGTGAATGGAGCTAGACAGTAGTATGTTTAGAAAAATAGGTCAGGCAGAGAAAGACAATATCAAATGATATCACTCATGTGTGGAGTATAACAACAAAGAAAAACTGAAGGAATAAAACAGCAGGATACTCACAGAACCCGAGAGTTGACTAAAAATGCCTAAGGGAAAAGGACTGGGCAGGGTGGTTCTGAATGGAGGGATAAGTGCGGGGAGAAAGAATGGGGACATTAGGATTACCATATATATTGCGTGGGGTCGCGTGGGACATGGGGAGTGCTGTACAACACAGAGCAGACTAGTCGAGGTTATATAGCATCTTACTACTCCATGATTGCCTGCGACTGTAACGGTGTCTTTGAAGGGGTACATGCTGAAGGGGTTTAAAGCATCCAACTATGCTGATGGACAGCGACTTTAAGAGGCTTTTGCTGGTGGACTTGGATAAGGGGGAGCATAGTAAACATAATGTTCTTCACGTGATTGTAGATTAATGATAACAAAAAAAATTTCTTAAGTGTAATAAGGGCACAGCTCTGAATCATCAGGATAAAAGGTCAGGCTCTGAGTGCTGCAAACAAAAGACACAGGGTTAAAAGAACGGATGAAAACGCAAGAAACCTACGTGCTTCCTTACAGGAGACTCACTTGAGATCCAAGGACAAAGACAAACTACAAGCTGAAGGTGTGGGGACAAGTACCCTACACGAGTGAAACTGAAAAACAAACAATCAAACAAATGGATTCTCTTTGAGCCCCCAGAGACAGTCAGTAGAAAATAGCACTATCTGGCCACCGTGAATTCTTTTTGTTTGTTTTCAGCAAGGCACAGCCATAGATTTAGTGGTGGAGCAACGTCCTCCTCATTTTCTCTCACCTCAACAACTGAGTTGCTGTAATAATAAGAATCTGGGCCTTTGAAATCTGTGGGTTTTATGATCTTCCAGAATGTGTAGTAATAACCACCTAAAGAGGGAAGTTTGTACACTCAAATAAACATGTCACTCCACAATACACTCTTAGCTCCCAACTGCTCCTGTCTAGAAACTGGTGTTCCTTTTCATTTGACCCTCCATCCTATCAGTGGTGTTCACATAGATGTCCTTCAAACATGGTGGTGAGCAAAGTAACAAGTTTACGTTTCTGTGGACCACAGGCCCAGAGGAAGGATACTTGTGGTCTTCAGGGAGCACTTAGTGAATGAATGTGGCTAAATACAGACAGGAAGTGAGAAGGAGATGAAAGAGGACAGAGGATAGAGACACGGGTTCAAGTCCCTGCACAACCATTTCCTGGTTTTGTAGGTACACTCGGCCGACACGACCTGCAAGTGTCTCGGTGAACCCAGTGCTCTCCCTACAGCCTAGTTACCTTGCAGGATGTTTGGAAGCATAATGTAGGAAAGTGACATAGGATATGTGGTTAACTGTTCTGTACACAAGGACAGATGGGCAGACAGAAAGATGATTGATTGATTGATTGATTGATTGATAGACAGACAGATAGATAGATATAGGTTCATATCGATTAACACAAAGCTATTGCTCATAACCATGAGAGCAATGATTGAAGCACATAGCGAAACTACAAACGAAAAAGAAGAATAAAATCCAGTTTTAAAAGTGCAGAAAGCAGCCATAAGAAGAAAACAAATCCTATCATTGGCAATAACTTGGATGGAGCTAGAGGGTATTATGCTCAGTCAAATAGGCCAGTCGGAGAAATACATGTACCAAATGATTTAACTCATGTGTGGAGTACGATAACAAAGAAAAACTGAAGGAAGAAACAGCAGCATATACACAGTACCCGAGAGTGGACTAACAGTTACCAAAGAGAAAGGGACTGGGTAGTGTTTGTGGGAAGGGATTGATAAGGGCAGGGAAAAAGAATGGGGGCATTTGGATTAGCATGAATAATGTGTAGGGTGAAGGGTCATTGGGAGGGCTATACAACACAGAGAAGACAAGTAGTGATCCTAGAGCATCTTACGACACGCTGACGGACAGCGACTGAAACTGGGATTTGGCGAGGACTTGGTGAAGGGGTCAGACTAGTAAACATATTGTTCTGCATGTGATTGTATATTAATGAGAACAAAACAAATTTCAAAGTGCAGTAAGAGCCTAGCTATCAAATATCAGAATAAAAGTACAGGCTTTCACTGCTCCAATCAAAAGACACAGGGTTAGAAGAACGGATGAAAACTCAAGATCACCTAAGTGCTCCCTTACTGGAGACTCACTTGTGATCCAAGGACACAGACAAACTACAAGCTGAAGGGGCGGGGACAGGTACCCTATACAAGTGAATCTTTGAAACAAAGAAACAAATGGATTCTGTTTGAGTCCCCAGAGACAGTCACTAGAAAATAGTCCTACCTAGCCACCGTGAATTCCTTTTGTTTGGTATCAGCAGTGCCCAGGTATAGATTTAGTGGTACTGCAATGTCCTTCTCATTTTTCTCACATCAACTAATGAATTGCTGTAATAATATGCGTCTGGGCTTTTGAAATCACTGGGTTTTATGATATCCACGATTGTAAAGAAGTAATAACCACATAAAGAGGGAAGTTTGGACACCCAACCAAACACGTCTCTCCACAACACACACTTTGCTCCCAAATGCTCCTGTCTAGAAATAGGTGTTCCTTTTTATTTGTCCCTCCTCCTATCAGTGGTGAACACGCCAATGTCCCTCAAACATGGTGGTGAGTAAAGCACCAAGTATACTTTTCTGTCTACAACAGGCCCAGAGGAAGTATACTTGGGGGCTTCAGTGAGGACTTAGTCAATGAATGTGGCTAAATACTGTTAGCAAGCGAGAAGGAGGTTTAAGAGGACAGAGGAGAGAGATACGTGTTCAAGTCCCTGCACCACCATTTACTGGTTTTGTAAGCACACGCGGCTGATTCGATCTGCAATTGTCTCAGTGAGCCCAGTGCTCTCCCTACGGCCTAGTGACCTTGCAATGTTTTTGGAAGCATAATGTAGGGAAGTGACATAGGTGATGTAGTTAACTGTTCTGTACATAAGGATAGATGGACAGACAGAAAGAAGATTGTTTCATAGATAGATAGATAGATGACAGATGATAGATAGATGATACACATGATAGATAGAAGACAGGAAGCTAGATAGATGGATAGATAAATAGAGAGGATAGAGAGATAGAAAGAAGGATATATAGAAAGATAGATATACAGACAGACAGAGCGATAGATAGATACAGATACATATCGATTGACACAAAGCTGTTGCTCATAACCAGGAGATGAATGGTGAAATCACATAGCTAAACTACAAACAAAAATGAAGAATGAAATCCAGTTTAAAAAAGTGCAGTAAACAGCCATAAGAAGAAAACAAATCCTACCATTTGCAATGACGTGGATGGAGCTAGACAGTAGTATGTTTAGAAAAATAGGTCAGGCGGAGAAAGACAATATCAAATGATATCACTCATGTGTGGAGTATAACAACAAAGAAAAACTGAAGGAATAAAACAGCAGGATACTCACAGACCCCGAGAGTTGACTAAAAATGCCTAAGGGAAAAGGACTGGGCAGGGTGGTTCTGAATGGAGGGATAAGTGCGGGGAGAAAGAATGGGGGCATTAGGATTACCATATATATTGCGTGGGGTCGCGTGGGACATGGGGAGTGCTGTACAACACAGAGCAGACTAGTCGAGGTTATATAGCATCTTACTACTCCATGATTGCCTGCGACTGTAACGGTGTCTTTGAAGGGGTACATGCTGAAGGGGTTTAAAGCATCCAACTATGCTGATGGACAGCGACTTTAAGAGGCTTTTGCTGGTGGACTTGGATAAGGGGGAGCATAGTAAACATAATGTTCTTCACGTGATTGTAGATTAATGATAACAAAAAAAATTTCTTAAGTGTAATAAGGGCACAGCTCTGAATCATCAGGAAAAAAGGTCAGGCTCTGAGTGCTGCAAACAAAAGACACAGGGTTAAAAGAACGGATGAAAACTCAAGAAACATACGTGCTTCCTTACAGGAGACTCACTTGAGATCCAAGGACAAAGACAAACTACAAGCTGAAGGTGTGGGGACAAGTACCCAACACGAGTGAAACTGAAAAACAAACAATCAAACAAATGGATTCTCTTTGAGTCCCCAGAGACAGTCACTAGAAAATAGTCCTACCTAGCCACCGTGAATTCCTTTTGTTTGGTATCAGCAGTGCCCAGGTATAGATTTAGTGGTACTGCAATGTCCTTCTCATTTTTCTCACATCAACTAATGAATTGCTGTAATAATATGCGTCTGGGCTTTTGAAATCACTGGGTTTTATGATATCCACGATTGTAAAGAAGTAATAACCACATAAAGAGGGAAGTTTGGACACCCAACCAAACACGTCTCTCCACAACACACACTTTGCTCCCAAATGCTCCTGTCTAGAAATAGGTGTTCCTTTTTATTTGTCCCTCCTCCTATCAGTGGTGAACACGCCAATGTCCCTCAAACATGGTGGTGAGTAAAGCACCAAGTATACTTTTCTGTCTACAACAGGCCCAGAGGAAGTATACTTGGGGGCTTCAGTGAGGACTTAGTCAATGAATGTGGCTAAATACTGTTAGCAAGCGAGAAGGAGGTTTAAGAGGACAGAGGAGAGAGATACGTGTTCAAGTCCCTGCACCACCATTTACTGGTTTTGTAAGCACACGCGGCTGATTCGATCTGCAATTGTCTCAGTGAGCCCAGTGCTCTCCCTACGGCCTAGTGACCTTGCAATGTTTTTGGAAGCATAATGTAGGGAAGTGACATAGGTGATGTAGTTAACTGTTCTGTACATAAGGATAGATGGACAGACAGAAAGAAGATTGTTTCATAGATAGATAGATAGATGACAGATGATAGATAGATGATACACATGATAGATAGAAGACAGGAAACTAGATAGATGGATAGATAAATAGAGAGGATAGAGAGATAGAAAGAAGGATATATAGAAAGATAGATATACAGACAGACAGAGCGATAGATAGATACAGATACATATCGATTGACACAAAGCTGTTGCTCAGAACCAGGAGATGAATGGTGAAATCACATAGCTAAACTAAAACAAAAATGAAGAATGAAATCCAGTTTAAAAAAGTGCAGTAAACAGCCATAAGAAGAAAACAAATCCTACCATTTGCAATGACGTGGATGGAGCTAGACAGTAGTATGTTTAGAAAAATAGGTCAGGCGGAGAAAGACAATATCAAATGATATCACTCATGTGTGGAGTATAACAACAAAGAAAAACTGAAGGAATAAAACAGCAGGATACTCACAGAACCCGAGAGTTGACTAAAAATGCCTAAGGGAAAAGGACTGGGCAGGGTGGTTCTGAATGGAGGGATAAGTGCGGGGAGAAAGAATGGGGACATTAGGATTACCATATATATTGCGTGGGGTCGCGTGGGACATGGGGAGTGCTGTACAACACAGAGCAGACTAGTCGAGGTTATATAGCATCTTACTACTCCATGATTGACTGCGACTGTAACGGTGTCTTTGAAGGGGTACATGCTGAAGGGGTTTAAAGCATCCAACTATGCTGATGGACAGCGACTTTAAGAGGCTTTTGCTGGTGGACTTGGATAAGGGGGAGCATAGTAAACATAATGTTCTTCACGTGATTGTAGATTAATGATAACAAAAAAAATTTCTTAAGTGTAATAAGGGCACAGCTCTGAATCATCAGGATAAAAGGTCAGGCTCTGAGTGCTGCAAACAAAAGACACAGGGTTAAAAGAACGGATGAAAACTCAAGAAACCTACGTGCTTCCTTACAGGAGACTCACTTGAGATCCAAGGACACAGACAAACTACAAGCTGAAGGTGTGGGGCAAGTACCCTACACGAGTGAAACTGAAAAACAAACAATCAAACAAATGGATTCTCTTTGAGCCCCCAGAGACAGTCAGTAGAAAATAGCACTATCTGGCCACCGTGAATTCTTTTTGTTTGTTTTCAGCAAGGCACAGCCATAGATTTAGTGGTGGAGCAACGTCCGCCTCATTTTCTCTCACCTCAACAACTGAGTTGTTGTAATAATAAGAATCTGGGCCTTTGAAATCTGTGGGTTTAATGATCTTCCCGAATGTGTAGTAATAACCACCTAAAGAGGGAAGTTTGGACACTCAAATAAACATGTCACTCCACAATACACTCTTAGCTCCCAACTGCTCCTGTCTAGAAACTGGTGTTCCTTTTCATTTGACCCTCCATCCTATCAGTGGTGTTCACATAGATGTCCTTCAAACATGGTGGTGAGCAAAGTAACAAGTTTACGTTTCTGTGGACCACAGGCCCAGAGGAAGGATACTTGTGGTCTTCAGGGAGCACTTAGTGAATGAATGTGGCTAAATACAGACAGGAAGTGAGAAGGAGATGAAAGAGGACAGAGGATAGAGACACGGGTTCAAGTCCCTGCACAACCATTTCCTGGTTTTGTAGGTACACTCGGCCGACACGACCTGCAAGTGTCTCGGTGAACCCAGTGCTCTCCCTACAGCCTAGTTACCTTGCAGGATGTTTGGAAGCATAATGTAGGAAAGTGACATAGGATATGTGGTTAACTGTTCTGTACACAAGGACAGATGGGCAGACAGAAAGATGATTGATTGATTGATTGATTGATTGATAGACAGACAGATAGATAGATATAGGTTCATATCGATTAACACAAAGCTATTGCTCATAACCATGAGAGCAATGATTGAAGCACATAGCGAAACTACAAACGAAAAAGAAGAATAAAATCCAGTTTTAAAAGTGCAGAAAGCAGCCATAAGAAGAAAACAAATCCTATCATTGGCAATAACTTGGATGGAGCTAGAGGGTATTATGCTCAGTCAAATAGGCCAGTCGGAGAAATACATGTACCAAATGATTTAACTCATGTGTGGAGTACGATAACAAAGAAAAACTGAAGGAAGAAACAGCAGCATATACACAGTACCCGAGAGTGGACTAACAGTTACCAAAGAGAAAGGGACTGGGTAGTGTTTGTGGGAAGGGATTGATAAGGGCAGGGAAAAAGAATGGGGGCATTTGGATTAGCATGAATAATGTGTAGGGTGAAGGGTCATTGGGAGGGCTATACAACACAGAGAAGACAAGTAGTGATCCTAGAGCATCTTACGACACGCTGACGGACAGCGACTGAAACTGGGATTTGGCGAGGACTTGGTGAAGGGGTCAGACTAGTAAACATATTGTTCTGCATGTGATTGTATATTAATGAGAACAAAACAAATTTCAAAGTGCAGTAAGAGCCTAGCTATCAAATATCAGAATAAAAGTACAGGCTTTCACTGCTCCAATCAAAAGACACAGGGTTAGAAGAACGGATGAAAACTCAAGAT
This sequence comes from Manis pentadactyla, assembly GCF_030020395.1. Classification (NCBI taxonomy): domain Eukaryota; kingdom Metazoa; phylum Chordata; class Mammalia; order Pholidota; family Manidae; genus Manis; species Manis pentadactyla. The sequence continues at coordinate 9,656 of NW_026645077.1, forward strand.
CACCTAAGTGCTCCCTTACTGGAGACTCACTTGTGATCCAAGGACACAGACAAACTACAAGCTGAAGGGGCGGGGACAGGTACCCTATACAAGTGAATCTTTGAAACAAAGAAACAAATGGATTCTGTTTGAGTCCCCAGAGACAGTCACTAGAAAATAGTCCTACCTAGCCACCGTGAATTCCTTTTGTTTGGTATCAGCAGTGCCCAGGTATAGATTTAGTGGTACTGCAATGTCCTTCTCATTTTTCTCACATCAACTAATGAATTGCTGTAATAATATGCGTCTGGGCTTTTGAAATCACTGGGTTTTATGATATCCACGATTGTAAAGAAGTAATAACCACATAAAGAGGGAAGTTTGGACACCCAACCAAACACGTCTCTCCACAACACACACTTTGCTCCCAAATGCTCCTGTCTAGAAATAGGTGTTCCTTTTTATTTGTCCCTCCTCCTATCAGTGGTGAACACGCCAATGTCCCTCAAACATGGTGGTGAGTAAAGCACCAAGTATACTTTTCTGTCTACAACAGGCCCAGAGGAAGTATACTTGGGGGCTTCAGTGAGGACTTAGTCAATGAATGTGGCTAAATACTGTTAGCAAGCGAGAAGGAGGTTTAAGAGGACAGAGGAGAGAGATACGTGTTCAAGTCCCTGCACCACCATTTACTGGTTTTGTAAGCACACGCGGCTGATTCGATCTGCAATTGTCTCAGTGAGCCCAGTGCTCTCCCTACGGCCTAGTGACCTTGCAATGTTTTTGGAAGCATAATGTAGGGAAGTGACATAGGTGATGTAGTTAACTGTTCTGTACATAAGGATAGATGGACAGACAGAAAGAAGATTGTTTCATAGATAGATAGATAGATGACAGATGATAGATAGATGATACACATGATAGATAGAAGACAGGAAGCTAGATAGATGGATAGATAAATAGAGAGGATAGAGAGATAGAAAGAAGGATATATAGAAAGATAGATATACAGACAGACAGAGCGATAGATAGATACAGATACATATCGATTGACACAAAGCTGTTGCTCAGAACCAGGAGATGAATGGTGAAATCACATAGCTAAACTAAAACAAAAATGAAGAATGAAATCCAGTTTAAAAAAGTGCAGTAAACAGCCATAAGAAGAAAACAAATCCTACCATTTGCAATGACGTGGATGGAGCTAGACAGTAGTATGTTTAGAAAAATAGGTCAGGCGGAGAAAGACAATATCAAATGATATCACTCATGTGTGGAGTATAACAACAAAGAAAAACTGAAGGAATAAAACAGCAGGATACTCACAGACCCCGAGAGTTGACTAAAAATGCCTAAGGGAAAAGGACTGGGCAGGGTGGTTCTGAATGGAGGGATAAGTGCGGGGAGAAAGAATGGGGGCATTAGGATTACCATATATATTGCGTGGGGTCGCGTGGGACATGGGGAGTGCTGTACAACACAGAGCAGACTAGTCGAGGTTATATAGCATCTTACTACTCCATGATTGCCTGCGACTGTAACGGTGTCTTTGAAGGGGTACATGCTGAAGGGGTTTAAAGCATCCAACTATGCTGATGGACAGCGACTTTAAGAGGCTTTTGCTGGTGGACTTGGATAAGGGGGAGCATAGTAAACATAATGTTCTTCACGTGATTGTAGATTAATGATAACAAAAAAAATTTCTTAAGTGTAATAAGGGCACAGCTCTGAATCATCAGGAAAAAAGGTCAGGCTCTGAGTGCTGCAAACAAAAGACACAGGGTTAAAAGAACGGATGAAAACTCAAGAAACATACGTGCTTCCTTACAGGAGACTCACTTGAGATCCAAGGACAAAGACAAACTACAAGCTGAAGGTGTGGGGACAAGTACCCAACACGAGTGAAACTGAAAAACAAACAATCAAACAAATGGATTCTCTTTGAGTCCCCAGAGACAGTCACTAGAAAATAGTCCTACCTAGCCACCGTGAATTCCTTTTGTTTGGTATCAGCAGTGCCCAGGTATAGATTTAGTGGTACTGCAATGTCCTTCTCATTTTTCTCACATCAACTAATGAATTGCTGTAATAATATGCGTCTGGGCTTTTGAAATCACTGGGTTTTATGATATCCACGATTGTAAAGAAGTAATAACCACATAAAGAGGGAAGTTTGGACACCCAACCAAACACGTCTCTCCACAACACACACTTTGCTCCCAAATGCTCCTGTCTAGAAATAGGTGTTCCTTTTTATTTGTCCCTCCTCCTATCAGTGGTGAACACGCCAATGTCCCTCAAACATGGTGGTGAGTAAAGCACCAAGTATACTTTTCTGTCTACAACAGGCCCAGAGGAAGTATACTTGGGGGCTTCAGTGAGGACTTAGTCAATGAATGTGGCTAAATACTGTTAGCAAGCGAGAAGGAGGTTTAAGAGGACAGAGGAGAGAGATACGTGTTCAAGTCCCTGCACCACCATTTACTGGTTTTGTAAGCACACGCGGCTGATTCGATCTGCAATTGTCTCAGTGAGCCCAGTGCTCTCCCTACGGCCTAGTGACCTTGCAATGTTTTTGGAAGCATAATGTAGGGAAGTGACATAGGTGATGTAGTTAACTGTTCTGTACATAAGGATAGATGGACAGACAGAAAGAAGATTGTTTCATAGATAGATAGATAGATGACAGATGATAGATAGATGATACACATGATAGATAGAAGACAGGAAACTAGATAGATGGATAGATAAATAGAGAGGATAGAGAGATAGAAAGAAGGATATATAGAAAGATAGATATACAGACAGACAGAGCGATAGATAGATACAGATACATATCGATTGACACAAAGCTGTTGCTCAGAACCAGGAGATGAATGGTGAAATCACATAGCTAAACTAAAACAAAAATGAAGAATGAAATCCAGTTTAAAAAAGTGCAGTAAACAGCCATAAGAAGAAAACAAATCCTACCATTTGCAATGACGTGGATGGAGCTAGACAGTAGTATGTTTAGAAAAATAGGTCAGGCGGAGAAAGACAATATCAAATGATATCACTCATGTGTGGAGTATAACAACAAAGAAAAACTGAAGGAATAAAACAGCAGGATACTCACAGAACCCGAGAGTTGACTAAAAATGCCTAAGGGAAAAGGACTGGGCAGGGTGGTTCTGAATGGAGGGATAAGTGCGGGGAGAAAGAATGGGGACATTAGGATTACCATATATATTGCGTGGGGTCGCGTGGGACATGGGGAGTGCTGTACAACACAGAGCAGACTAGTCGAGGTTATATAGCATCTTACTACTCCATGATTGACTGCGACTGTAACGGTGTCTTTGAAGGGGTACATGCTGAAGGGGTTTAAAGCATCCAACTATGCTGATGGACAGCGACTTTAAGAGGCTTTTGCTGGTGGACTTGGATAAGGGGGAGCATAGTAAACATAATGTTCTTCACGTGATTGTAGATTAATGATAACAAAAAAAATTTCTTAAGTGTAATAAGGGCACAGCTCTGAATCATCAGGATAAAAGGTCAGGCTCTGAGTGCTGCAAACAAAAGACACAGGGTTAAAAGAACGGATGAAAACTCAAGAAACCTACGTGCTTCCTTACAGGAGACTCACTTGAGATCCAAGGACACAGACAAACTACAAGCTGAAGGTGTGGGGCAAGTACCCTACACGAGTGAAACTGAAAAACAAACAATCAAACAAATGGATTCTCTTTGAGCCCCCAGAGACAGTCAGTAGAAAATAGCACTATCTGGCCACCGTGAATTCTTTTTGTTTGTTTTCAGCAAGGCACAGCCATAGATTTAGTGGTGGAGCAACGTCCGCCTCATTTTCTCTCACCTCAACAACTGAGTTGTTGTAATAATAAGAATCTGGGCCTTTGAAATCTGTGGGTTTAATGATCTTCCCGAATGTGTAGTAATAACCACCTAAAGAGGGAAGTTTGGACACTCAAATAAACATGTCACTCCACAATACACTCTTAGCTCCCAACTGCTCCTGTCTAGAAACTGGTGTTCCTTTTCATTTGACCCTCCATCCTATCAGTGGTGTTCACATAGATGTCCTTCAAACATGGTGGTGAGCAAAGTAACAAGTTTACGTTTCTGTGGACCACAGGCCCAGAGGAAGGATACTTGTGGTCTTCAGGGAGCACTTAGTGAATGAATGTGGCTAAATACAGACAGGAAGTGAGAAGGAGATGAAAGAGGACAGAGGATAGAGACACGGGTTCAAGTCCCTGCACAACCATTTCCTGGTTTTGTAGGTACACTCGGCCGACACGACCTGCAAGTGTCTCGGTGAACCCAGTGCTCTCCCTACAGCCTAGTTACCTTGCAGGATGTTTGGAAGCATAATGTAGGAAAGTGACATAGGATATGTGGTTAACTGTTCTGTACACAAGGACAGATGGGCAGACAGAAAGATGATTGATTGATTGATTGATTGATTGATTGATAGACAGACAGATAGATAGATATAGGTTCATATCGATTAACACAAAGCTATTGCTCATAACCATGAGAGCAATGATTGAAGCACATAGCGAAACTACAAACGAAAAAGAAGAATAAAACCCAGTTTTAAAAGTGCAGAAAGCAGCCATAAGAAGAAAACAAATCCTATCATTGGCAATAACTTGGATGGAGCTAGAGGGTATTATGCTCAGTCAAATAGGCCAGTCGGAGAAATACATGTACTAAATGATTTAACTCATGTGTGGAGTACGATAACAAAGAAAAACTGAAGGAAGAAACAGCAGCATATACACAGTACCCGAGAGTGGACTAACAGTTACCAAAGAGAAAGGGACTGGGTAGTGTTTGTGGGAAGGGATTGATAAGGGCAGGGAAAAAGAATGGGGGCATTTGGATTAGCATGAATAATGTGTAGGGTGAAGGGTCATTGGGAGGGCTATACAACACAGAGAAGACAAGTAGTGATTCTAGAGCATCTAACGACACGCTGACGGACAGCGACTGAAACTGGGATTTGGCGAGGACTTGGTGAAGGGGTCAGACTAGAAAACATATTGTTCTGCATGTGATTGTATATTAATGAGAACAAAAAAAATTTCAAATTGCAGTAAGAGCCTAGCTATCAAATATCAGAATAAAAGTACAGGCTTTCACTGCCCCAATCAAAAGACACAGGGTTAGAAGAACGGATGAAAACTCAAGATCCCCTAAGTGCTCCCTTACTGGAGACTCACTTGTGATCCAAGGACACAGACAAACTACAAGCTGAAGGGGCGGTGACAGGTACCCTATACAAGTGAATCTTTGAAACAAAGAAACAAATGGATTCTGTTTGAGTCCCCAGAGACAGTCACTAGAAAATACTCCTACCTAGCCACCACGAATTAATTTTGTTTCGTATCAGCAGTGCCCAGGTATAGATTTAGTTGTACTGCAATGTCCTTCTCATTTTTCTCACATCAACAAATTAATTGCTGTAATAATATGCGTCTGGGCTTTTGAAATCACTGGGTTTTATGATATCCACGATTGTAAAGAAGTAATAACCACATAAAGAGGGAAGTTTGGACACTCAACCAAACACGTCTCTCCACAACACACACTTTGCTCCCAAATGCTCCTGCCTAGAAATAGGTGTTCCTTTTTATTTGTCCCTCCTCCTATCAGTGGTGAACACGCCAATGTCCCTCAAACATGGTGGTGAGTAAAGCACCAAGTATACTTTTCTGTCTACAACAGGCCCAGAGGAAGTATACTTGGGGGCTTCAGTGAGGACTTAGTCAATGAATGTGGCTAAATACTGTTAGCAAGCGAGAAGGAGGTTTAAGAGGACAGAGGACAGAGATACGTGTTCAAGTCCCTGCACCACCATTTACTGGTTTTGTAAGCACACTCAGCTGGTTCGATGTGCAATTGTCTCAGTGAGCCCAGTGCTCTCCCTACGGCCTAGTGACCTTGCAATGTTTTTGGAAGCATAATGTAGGGAAGTGACATAGGTGATGTACATAACTGTTCTGTACATAAGGATAGATGGACAGACAGAAAGAAGATTGTTTCATAGATAGATAGATAGATGACAGATGATAGATAGATGATACACATGATAGATAGAAGACAGGAAGCTAGATAGATGGATAGATAAATAGAGATTATAGAGAGATAGAAAGAAGGATATATAGAAAGATAGATAGATATACAGACAGACAGAGCGATAGATAGATACAGATACATATCGATTCACAAAAAGCTGTTGCTCATAAAAAGGAGATGAATGGTGAAATCACATAGCTAAACTACAAACAAAAAGGAAGAATGAAATCCAGTTTAAGAAAGTACAGTAAGCAGCCATAAAAAGAAAACAAATCCTACCATTTGCAATGACGTGGATGGAGCTAGACAGCAGTATGTTCAGAAAAATAGGTCAGGCGGATAAAGACAATATCAAATGATATCACTCATGTGTGAAGTATAACAACAAAGAAAAACTGAAGGAAAAAAACAGCAGGATACTCACAGAACCCGAGAGTTGACTAAAAATGCCTAAGGGAAAAGGACTGGGCAGGGTGGTTCTGAATGGAGGGATAAGTGCGGGGAGAAAGAATGGGGGCATTAGGATTACCATATATATTGCGTGGGGTCGCGCGGGACATGGGGAGTGCTGTACAACACAGAGAAGACTAGTCGAGGTTATATAGCATCTTACTACTCCATGATTAACAGCGACTGTATCGGTGTCTTTGAAGGGGTACATGCTGAAGGGGTTTAAAGCATCCAACTATGCTGATGGACAGCGACTTTAAGAGGTTTTTGCTGGTGGACTTGGATAAGGGGGAGCATAGTAAACATAATGTTCTTCACGTGATTGTAGATTAATGATAACAAAAAAAATTTCTTAAGTGTAATAAGTGCACAGCTCTGAATCATCATTAAAAAAGGTCAGGCTCTGAGTGCTGCAAACAAAAGACACAGGGTTAAAAGAACGGATGAAAATTCAAGAAACCTACGTGCTTCCTTACAGGAGACTCACTTGAGATCCAAGGACACAGACAAACTACAAGCTGAAGGTGTGGGGACAAGTACCCTACACGAGTGAAACTGAAAAACAAAAAATCAAACAAATGAATTCTCTTTGAGCCCCCAGAGACAGTCAGTAGACAGTAGCACTATCGGGCCACCGTGAATTCTTTTTGTTTGTTTTCAGTAAGGCCCAGCCATAGATTTAGTGGTGGAGCAACGTCCTCCTCATTTTCTCTCACCTCAACAACTGAGTTGCTGTAATAATAAGAATCTGGGCCTTTGAAATCTGTGGGTTTTATGATCTTCACGAATGTGAAGTAATAACCACCTTAAGAGGGAAGTTTGGACACTCAAATATACATGTCACTCCACAATACTCTCTTAGCTCCCAACTGCTCCTGTCTTGAAATTCGTGTTCCTTTTCATTTGACCCTCCATCCTATCAGTGGTATTCACATAGATGTCCTTCAAACATGGTGGTGAGCAAAGCAACAAGTTTACGTTTCTGTCGACCACAGGCCCAGAGGACGGATACTTGTGGTCTTCAGGGAGCACTTAGTGAATGAATGTGGCTAAATACAGACAGGAAGTGAGAAGGAGATGAAAGAGGACAGAGGATAGAGACACGGGTTCAAGTCACTGCACAACCATTTCCTGGTTTTGTAGGTACACTCGGCCGACACGAACTGCAAGTGTCTCGGTGAACACAGTGCTCTCCCTACAGCCTAGTTACCTTGCAGGATATTTGGAAACATAATGTAGGAAAGTGACATAGGATATGTGGTTAACTGTTCTGTACACAAGTACAGATGGACAGACAGAAAGATGATTGATTGATTGATTGATTGATAGATAGACAGACAGATAGATAGATATAGGTTTATATCAATTAACACAAAGCTATTGCTGATAACCATGAGAGCAATGGTTGAAGCACATAGCGAAACTACAAAAGAAAAAGAAGAATAAAATCCTGTTTAAAAAGTGCAGTAAGCAGCCATAAGAAGAAAACAAATCCTATCATTGGCAATAACTTGGATGGAGCTAGAGGGTATTATGCTCAGTCAAATAGGCCAGTCGGAGAAATACATGTACCAAATGATTTAACTCATGTGTGGAGTACGATAACAAAGAAAAACTGAAGGAAGAAACAGCAGCATATACACAGTACCCGAGAGTGGACTAAGAGTTACCAAAGAGAAAGGGACTGGGTAGTGTTTGTGGGAAGGGAGTGATAAGGGCGGGTAAAAAGAATGGGGGCATTAGGATTAGCATGAATAATGTGTAGGGTGAAGGGTCATTGGGAGGGCTATACAACACAGAGAAGACAAGTAGTGATTCTAGAGCATCTTACGACACGCTGACAGACAGTGACTGAAACTGGGATTTGGCGAGGACTTGGTGAAGGGGTTAGACTAGTAAACATATTTATCTGCATGTGATTGTATATTAATGAGAACAAAAAAAATTTCAAAGTGCAGTAAGAGCCTAGCTATCAAATATCTGAATAAAAGTACAGGCTTTCACTGCTCCAATCAAAAGACACAGGGTTAGAAGAACGGATGAAAACTCAAGATCACCTAAGTGCTCCCTTACTGGAGACTCACTTGTGATCCAAGGACACAGACAAACTACAAGCTGAAGGGGCAGGGACAGGTACCCTATACAAGTGAATCTTTGAAACAAAGAAACAAATGGATTCTGTTTGAGTCCCCAGAGACAGTCACTAGAAAATACTCCTACCTAGCCACCACGAATTCCTTTTGTTTCGTATCAGCAGTGCTCAGGTATAGATTTAGTGGTACTGCAATGTCCTTCTCATTTTTCTCACATCAACAAATTAATGGCTGAAATAATATGCGTCGGGGCTTTTGAAATCACTGGATTTTATGATATCCACGATTGTAAAGAAGTAATAACCACATAAAGAGGGAAGTTTGGACACTCAACCAAACACGTCTCTCCACAACACACACTTTGCTCCCAAATGCTCCTGTCTAGAAATAGGTGTTCCTTTTTATTTGTCCCTCCTCCTATCAGTGGTGAACACGCCAATGTCCCTCAAACATGGTGGTGAGTAAAGCACCAAGTATACTTTTCTGTCTACAACAGGCCCAGAGGAAGTATACTTGGGGGCTTCAGTGAGGACTTAGTCAATGAATGTGGCTAAATACTGTTAGCAAGCGAGAAGGAGGTTTAAGAGGACAGAGGACAGTGATACGTGTTCAAGTCCCTGCACCACCATTTACTGGTTTTGTAAGCACACGCAGCTCATTCGATCTGCAATTGTCTCAGTGAGCCCAGTGCTCTCCCTACGGCCTAGTGACCTTGCAATGTTTTTGGAAGCATAATGTAGGGAAGTGACATAGGTGATGTAGTTAACTGTTCTGTACATAAGGATAGATGGACAGACAGAAAGAAGATTGTTTCATAGATAGATAGATAGATGACAGATGATAGATAGATGATACACATGATAGATAGAAGACAGGAAACTAGATAGATGGATAGATAAATAGAGAGGATAGAGAGATAGAAAGAAGGATATATAGAAAGATAGATATACAGACAGACAGAGCGATAGATAGATACAGATACATATCGATTGACACAAAGCTGTTGCTCAGAACCAGGAGATGAATGGTGAAATCACATAGCTAAACTACAAACAAAAATGAAGAATGAAATCCAGTTTAAAAAAGTGCAGTAAACAGCCATAAGAAGAAAACAAATCCTACCATTTGCAATGACGTGAATGGAGCTAGACAGTAGTATGTTTAGAAAAATAGGTCAGGCAGAGAAAGACAATATCAAATGATATCACTCATGTGTGGAGTATAACAACAAAGAAAAACTGAAGGAATAAAACAGCAGGATACTCACAGAACCCGAGAGTTGACTAAAAATGCCTAAGGGAAAAGGACTGGGCAGGGTGGTTCTGAATGGAGGGATAAGTGCGGGGAGAAAGAATGGGGACATTAGGATTACCATATATATTGCGTGGGGTCGCGTGGGACATGGGGAGTGCTGTACAACACAGAGCAGACTAGTCGAGGTTATATAGCATCTTACTACTCCATGATTGCCTGCGACTGTAACGGTGTCTTTGAAGGGGTACATGCTGAAGGGGTTTAAAGCATCCAACTATGCTGATGGACAGCGACTTTAAGAGGCTTTTGCTGGTGGACTTGGATAAGGGGGAGCATAGTAAACATAATGTTCTTCACGTGATTGTAGATTAATGATAACAAAAAAAATTTCTTAAGTGTAATAAGGGCACAGCTCTGAATCATCAGGATAAAAGGTCAGGCTCTGAGTGCTGCAAACAAAAGACACAGGGTTAAAAGAACGGATGAAAACGCAAGAAACCTACGTGCTTCCTTACAGGAGACTCACTTGAGATCCAAGGACAAAGACAAACTACAAGCTGAAGGTGTGGGGACAAGTACCCTACACGAGTGAAACTGAAAAACAAACAATCAAACAAATGGATTCTCTTTGAGCCCCCAGAGACAGTCAGTAGAAAATAGCACTATCTGGCCACCGTGAATTCTTTTTGTTTGTTTTCAGCAAGGCACAGCCATAGATTTAGTGGTGGAGCAACGTCCTCCTCATTTTCTCTCACCTCAACAACTGAGTTGCTGTAATAATAAGAATCTGGGCCTTTGAAATCTGTGGGTTTTATGATCTTCCAGAATGTGTAGTAATAACCACCTAAAGAGGGAAGTTTGTACACTCAAATAAACATGTCACTCCACAATACACTCTTAGCTCCCAACTGCTCCTGTCTAGAAACTGGTGTTCCTTTTCATTTGACCCTCCATCCTATCAGTGGTGTTCACATAGATGTCCTTCAAACATGGTGGTGAGCAAAGTAACAAGTTTACGTTTCTGTGGACCACAGGCCCAGAGGAAGGATACTTGTGGTCTTCAGGGAGCACTTAGTGAATGAATGTGGCTAAATACAGACAGGAAGTGAGAAGGAGATGAAAGAGGACCGAGGATAGAGACACGGGTTCAAGTCCCTGCACAACCATTTCCTGGTTTTGTAGGTACACTCGGCCGACACGACCTGCAAGTGTCTCGGTGAACCCAGTGCTCTCCCTACAGCCTAGTTACCTTGCAGGATGTTTGGAAGCATAATGTAGGAAAGTGACATAGGATATGTGGTTAACTGTTCTGTACACAAGGACAGATGGGCAGACAGAAAGATGATTGATTGATTGATTGATTGATTGATTGATAGACAGACAGATAGATAGATATAGGTTCATATCGATTAACACAAAGCTATTGCTCATAACCATGAGAGCAATGATTGAAGCACATAGCGAAACTACAAACGAAAAAGAAGAATAAAATCCAGTTTTAAAAGTGCAGAAAGCAGCCATAAGAAGAAAACAAATCCTATCATTGGCAATAACTTGGATGGAGCTAGAGGGTATTATGCTCAGTCAAATAGGCCAGTCGGAGAAATACATGTACCAAATGATTTAACTCATGTGTGGAGTACGATAACAAAGAAAAACTGAAGGAAGAAACAGCAGCATATACACAGTACCCGAGAGTGGACTAACAGTTACCAAAGAGAAAGGGACTGGGTAGTGTTTGTGGGAAGGGATTGATAAGGGCAGGGAAAAAGAATGGGGGCATTTGGATTAGCATGAATAATGTGTAGGGTGAAGGGTCATTGGGAGGGCTATACAACACAGAGAAGACAAGTAGTGATCCTAGAGCATCTTACGACACGCTGACGGACAGCGACTGAAACTGGGATTTGGCGAGGACTTGGTGAATGGGTCAGACTAGTAAACATATTGTTCTGCATGTGATTGTATATTAATGAGAACAAAACAAATTTCAAAGTGCAGTAAGAGCCTAGCTATCAAATATCAGAATAAAAGTACAGGCTTTCACTGCTCCAATCAAAAGACACAGGGTTAGAAGAACGGATGAAAACTCAAGATCACCTAAGTGCTCCCTTACTGGAGACTCACTTGTGATCCAAGGACACAGACAAACTACAAGCTGAAGGGGCGGGGACAGGTACCCTATACAAGTGAATCTTTGAAACAAAGAAACAAATGGATTCTGTTTGAGTCCCCAGAGACAGTCACTAGAAAATAGTCCTACCTAGCCACCGTGAATTCCTTTTGTTTGGTATCAGCAGTGCCCAGGTATAGATTTAGTGGTACTGCAATGTCCTTCTCATTTTTCTCACATCAACTAATGAATTGCTGTAATAATATGCGTCTGGGCTTTTGAAATCACTGGGTTTTATGATATCCACGATTGTAAAGAAGTAATAACCACATAAAGAGGGAAGTTTGGACACCCAACCAAACACGTCTCTCCACAACACACACTTTGCTCCCAAATGCTCCTGTCTAGAAATAGGTGTTCCTTTTTATTTGTCCCTCCTCCTATCAGTGGTGAACACGCCAATGTCCCTCAAACATGGTGGTGAGTAAAGCACCAAGTATACTTTTCTGTCTACAACAGGCCCAGAGGAAGTATACTTGGGGGCTTCAGTGAGGACTTAGTCAATGAATGTGGCTAAATACTGTTAGCAAGCGAGAAGGAGGTTTAAGAGGACAGAGGAGAGAGATACGTGTTCAAGTCCCTGCACCACCATTTACTGGTTTTGTAAGCACACGCGGCTGATTCGATCTGCAATTGTCTCAGTGAGCCCAGTGCTCTCCCTACGGCCTAGTGACCTTGCAATGTTTTTGGAAGCATAATGTAGGGAAGTGACATAGGTGATGTAGTTAACTGTTCTGTACATAAGGATAGATGGACAGACAGAAAGAAGATTGTTTCATAGATAGATAGATAGATGACAGATGATAGATAGATGATACACATGATAGATAGAAGACAGGAAGCTAGATAGATGGATAGATAAATAGAGAGGATAGAGAGATAGAAAGAAGGATATATAGAAAGATAGATATACAGACAGACAGAGCGATAGATAGATACAGATACATATCGATTGACACAAAGCTGTTGCTCATAACCAGGAGATGAATGGTGAAATCACATAGCTAAACTACAAACAAAAATGAAGAATGAAATCCAGTTTAAAAAAGTGCAGTAAACAGCCATAAGAAGAAAACAAATCCTACCATTTGCAATGACGTGGATGGAGCTAGACAGTAGTATGTTTAGAAAAATAGGTCAGGCGGAGAAAGACAATATCAAATGATATCACTCATGTGTGGAGTATAACAACAAAGAAAAACTGAAGGAATAAAACAGCAGGATACTCACAGACCCCGAGAGTTGACTAAAAATGCCTAAGGGAAAAGGACTGGGCAGGGTGGTTCTGAATGGAGGGATAAGTGCGGGGAGAAAGAATGGGGGCATTAGGATTACCATATATATTGCGTGGGGTCGCGTGGGACATGGGGAGTGCTGTACAACACAGAGCAGACTAGTCGAGGTTATATAGCATCTTACTACTCCATGATTGCCTGCGACTGTAACGGTGTCTTTGAAGGGGTACATGCTGAAGGGGTTTAAAGCATCCAACTATGCTGATGGACAGCGACTTTAAGAGGCTTTTGCTGGTGGACTTGGATAAGGGGGAGCATAGTAAACATAATGTTCTTCACGTGATTGTAGATTAATGATAACAAAAAAAATTTCTTAAGTGTAATAAGGGCACAGCTCTGAATCATCAGGAAAAAAGGTCAGGCTCTGAGTGCTGCAAACAAAAGACACAGGGTTAAAAGAACGGATGAAAACTCAAGAAACATACGTGCTTCCTTACAGGAGACTCACTTGAGATCCAAGGACAAAGACAAACTACAAGCTGAAGGTGTGGGGACAAGTACCCAACACGAGTGAAACTGAAAAACAAACAATCAAACAAATGGATTCTCTTTGAGTCCCCAGAGACAGTCACTAGAAAATAGTCCTACCTAGCCACCGTGAATTCCTTTTGTTTGGTATCAGCAGTGCCCAGGTATAGATTTAGTGGTACTGCAATGTCCTTCTCATTTTTCTCACATCAACTAATGAATTGCTGTAATAATATGCGTCTGGGCTTTTGAAATCACTGGGTTTTATGATATCCACGATTGTAAAGAAGTAATAACCACATAAAGAGGGAAGTTTGGACACCCAACCAAACACGTCTCTCCACAACACACACTTTGCTCCCAAATGCTCCTGTCTAGAAATAGGTGTTCCTTTTTATTTGTCCCTCCTCCTATCAGTGGTGAACACGCCAATGTCCCTCAAACATGGTGGTGAGTAAAGCACCAAGTATACTTTTCTGTCTACAACAGGCCCAGAGGAAGTATACTTGGGGGCTTCAGTGAGGACTTAGTCAATGAATGTGGCTAAATACTGTTAGCAAGCGAGAAGGAGGTTTAAGAGGACAGAGGAGAGAGATACGTGTTCAAGTCCCTGCACCACCATTTACTGGTTTTGTAAGCACACGCGGCTGATTCGATCTGCAATTGTCTCAGTGAGCCCAGTGCTCTCCCTACGGCCTAGTGACCTTGCAATGTTTTTGGAAGCATAATGTAGGGAAGTGACATAGGTGATGTAGTTAACTGTTCTGTACATAAGGATAGATGGACAGACAGAAAGAAGATTGTTTCATAGATAGATAGATAGATGACAGATGATAGATAGATGATACACATGATAGATAGAAGACAGGAAACTAGATAGATGGATAGATAAATAGAGAGGATAGAGAGATAGAAAGAAGGATATATAGAAAGATAGATATACAGACAGACAGAGCGATAGATAGATACAGATACATATCGATTGACACAAAGCTGTTGCTCAGAACCAGGAGATGAATGGTGAAATCACATAGCTAAACTAAAACAAAAATGAAGAATGAAATCCAGTTTAAAAAAGTGCAGTAAACAGCCATAAGAAGAAAACAAATCCTACCATTTGCAATGACGTGGATGGAGCTAGACAGTAGTATGTTTAGAAAAATAGGTCAGGCAGAGAAAGACAATATCAAATGATATCACTCATGTGTGGAGTATAACAACAAAGAAAAACTGAAGGAATAAAACAGCAGGATACTCACAGAACCCGAGAGTTGACTAAAAATGCCTAAGGGAAAAGGACTGGGCAGGGTGGTTCTGAATGGAGGGATAAGTGCGGGGAGAAAGAATGGGGACATTAGGATTACCATATATATTGCGTGGGGTCGCGTGGGACATGGGGAGTGCTGTACAACACAGAGCAGACTAGTCGAGGTTATATAGCATCTTACTACTCCATGATTGACTGCGACTGTAACGGTGTCTTTGAAGGGGTACATGCTGAAGGGGTTTAAAGCATCCAACTATGCTGATGGACAGCGACTTTAAGAGGCTTTTGCTGGTGGACTTGGATAAGGGGGAGCATAGTAAACATAATGTTCTTCACGTGATTGTAGATTAATGATAACAAAAAAAATTTCTTAAGTGTAATAAGGGCACAGCTCTGAATCATCAGGATAAAAGGTCAGGCTCTGAGTGCTGCAAACAAAAGACACAGGGTTAAAAGAACGGATGAAAACTCAAGAAACCTACGTGCTTCCTTACAGGAGACTCACTTGAGATCCAAGGACAAAGACAAACTACAAGCTGAAGGTGTGGGGACAAGTACCCTACACGAGTGAAACTGAAAAACAAACAATCAAACAAATGGATTCTCTTTGAGCCCCCAGAGACAGTCAGTAGAAAATAGCACTATCTGGCCACCGTGAATTCTTTTTGTTTGTTTTCAGCAAGGCACTGCCATAGATTTAGTGGTGGAGCAACGTCCTCCTCATTTTCTCTCACCTCAACAACTGAGTTGTTGTAATAATAAGAATCTGGGCCTTTGAAATCTGTGGGTTTTATGATCTTCCAGAATGTGTAGTAATAACCACCTAAAGAGGGAAGTTTGTACACTCAAATAAACATGTCACTCCACAATACACTCTTAGCTCCCAACTGCTCCTGTCTAGAAACTGGTGTTCCTTTTCATTTGACCCTCCATCCTATCAGTGGTGTTCACATAGATGTCCTTCAAACATGGTGGTGAGCAAAGTAACAAGTTTACGTTTCTGTGGACCACAGGCCCAGAGGAAGGATACTTGTGGTCTTCAGGGAGCACTTAGTGAATGAATGTGGCTAAATACAGACAGGAAGTGAGAAGGAGATGAAAGAGGACAGAGGATAGAGACACGGGTTCAAGTCCCTGCACAACCATTTCCTGGTTTTGTAGGTACACTCGGCCGACACGACCTGCAAGTGTCTCGGTGAACCCAGTGCTCTCCCTACAGCCTAGTTACCTTGCAGGATGTTTGGAAGCATAATGTAGGAAAGTGACATAGGATATGTGGTTAACTGTTCTGTACACAAGGACAGATGGGCAGACAGAAAGATGATTGATTGATTGATTGATTGATTGATAGACAGACAGATAGATAGATATAGGTTCATATCGATTAACACAAAGCTATTGCTCATAACCATGAGAGCAATGATTGAAGCACATAGCGAAACTACAAACGAAAAAGAAGAATAAAATCCAGTTTTAAAAGTGCAGAAAGCAGCCATAAGAAGAAAACAAATCCTATCATTGGCAATAACTTGGATGGAGCTAGAGGGTATTATGCTCAGTCAAATAGGCCAGTCGGAGAAATACATGTACCAAATGATTTAACTCATGTGTGGAGTACGATAACAAAGAAAAACTGAAGGAAGAAACAGCAGCATATACACAGTACCCGAGAGTGGACTAACAGTTACCAAAGAGAAAGGGACTGGGTAGTGTTTGTGGGAAGGGATTGATAAGGGCAGGGAAAAAGAATGGGGGCATTTGGATTAGCATGAATAATGTGTAGGGTGAAGGGTCATTGGGAGGGCTATACAACACAGAGAAGACAAGTAGTGATCCTAGAGCATCTTACGACACGCTGACGGACAGCGACTGAAACTGGGATTTGGCGAGGACTTGGTGAAGGGGTCAGACTAGTAAACATATTGTTCTGCATGTGATTGTATATTAATGAGAACAAAACAAATTTCAAAGTGCAGTAAGAGCCTAGCTATCAAATATCAGAATAAAAGTACAGGCTTTCACTGCTCCAATCAAAAGACACAGGGTTAGAAGAACGGATGAAAACTCAAGATCACCTAAGTGCTCCCTTACTGGAGACTCACTTGTGATCCAAGGACACAGACAAACTACAAGCTGAAGGGGCGGGGACAGGTACCCTATACAAGTGAATCTTTGAAACAAAGAAACAAATGGATTCTGTTTGAGTCCCCAGAGACAGTCACTAGAAAATAGTCCTACCTAGCCACCGTGAATTCCTTTTGTTTGGTATCAGCAGTGCCCAGGTATAGATTTAGTGGTACTGCAATGTCCTTCTCATTTTTCTCACATCAACTAATGAATTGCTGTAATAATATGCGTCTGGGCTTTTGAAATCACTGGGTTTTATGATATCCACGATTGTAAAGAAGTAATAACCACATAAAGAGGGAAGTTTGGACACCCAACCAAACACGTCTCTCCACAACACACACTTTGCTCCCAAATGCTCCTGTCTAGAAATAGGTGTTCCTTTTTATTTGTCCCTCCTCCTATCAGTGGTGAACACGCCAATGTCCCTCAAACATGGTGGTGAGTAAAGCACCAAGTATACTTTTCTGTCTACAACAGGCCCAGAGGAAGTATACTTGGGGGCTTCAGTGAGGACTTAGTCAATGAATGTGGCTAAATACTGTTAGCAAGCGAGAAGGAGGTTTAAGAGGACAGAGGAGAGAGATACGTGTTCAAGTCCCTGCACCACCATTTACTGGTTTTGTAAGCACACGCGGCTGATTCGATCTGCAATTGTCTCAGTGAGCCCAGTGCTCTCCCTACGGCCTAGTGACCTTGCAATGTTTTTGGAAGCATAATGTAGGGAAGTGACATAGGTGATGTAGTTAACTGTTCTGTACATAAGGATAGATGGACAGACAGAAAGAAGATTGTTTCATAGATAGATAGATAGATGACAGATGATAGATAGATGATACACATGATAGATAGAAGACAGGAAGCTAGATAGATGGATAGATAAATAGAGAGGATAGAGAGATAGAAAGAAGGATATATAGAAAGATAGATATACAGACAGACAGAGCGATAGATAGATACAGATACATATCGATTGACACAAAGCTGTTGCTCATAACCAGGAGATGAATGGTGAAATCACATAGCTAAACTACAAACAAAAATGAAGAATGAAATCCAGTTTAAAAAAGTGCAGTAAACAGCCATAAGAAGAAAACAAATCCTACCATTTGCAATGACGTGGATGGAGCTAGACAGTAGTATGTTTAGAAAAATAGGTCAGGCGGAGAAAGACAATATCAAATGATATCACTCATGTGTGGAGTATAACAACAAAGAAAAACTGAAGGAATAAAACAGCAGGATACTCACAGACCCCGAGAGTTGACTAAAAATGCCTAAGGGAAAAGGACTGGGCAGGGTGGTTCTGAATGGAGGGATAAGTGCGGGGAGAAAGAATGGGGGCATTAGGATTACCATATATATTGCGTGGGGTCGCGTGGGACATGGGGAGTGCTGTACAACACAGAGCAGACTAGTCGAGGTTATATAGCATCTTACTACTCCATGATTGCCTGCGACTGTAACGGTGTCTTTGAAGGGGTACATGCTGAAGGGGTTTAAAGCATCCAACTATGCTGATGGACAGCGACTTTAAGAGGCTTTTGCTGGTGGACTTGGATAAGGGGGAGCATAGTAAACATAATGTTCTTCACGTGATTGTAGATTAATGATAACAAAAAAAATTTCTTAAGTGTAATAAGGGCACAGCTCTGAATCATCAGGAAAAAAGGTCAGGCTCTGAGTGCTGCAAACAAAAGACACAGGGTTAAAAGAACGGATGAAAACTCAAGAAACATACGTGCTTCCTTACAGGAGACTCACTTGAGATCCAAGGACAAAGACAAACTACAAGCTGAAGGTGTGGGGACAAGTACCCAACACGAGTGAAACTGAAAAACAAACAATCAAACAAATGGATTCTCTTTGAGTCCCCAGAGACAGTCACTAGAAAATAGTCCTACCTAGCCACCGTGAATTCCTTTTGTTTGGTATCAGCAGTGCCCAGGTATAGATTTAGTGGTACTGCAATGTCCTTCTCATTTTTCTCACATCAACTAATGAATTGCTGTAATAATATGCGTCTGGGCTTTTGAAATCACTGGGTTTTATGATATCCACGATTGTAAAGAAGTAATAACCACATAAAGAGGGAAGTTTGGACACCCAACCAAACACGTCTCTCCACAACACACACTTTGCTCCCAAATGCTCCTGTCTAGAAATAGGTGTTCCTTTTTATTTGTCCCTCCTCCTATCAGTGGTGAACATGCCAATGTCCCTCAAACATGGTGGTGAGTAAAGCACCAAGTATACTTTTCTGTCTACAACAGGCCCAGAGGAAGTATACTTGGGGGCTTCAGTGAGGACTTAGTCAATGAATGTGGCTAAATACTGTTAGCAAGCGAGAAGGAGGTTTAAGAGGACAGAGGAGAGAGATACGTGTTCAAGTCCCTGCACCACCATTTACTGGTTTTGTAAGCACACGCGGCTGATTCGATCTGCAATTGTCTCAGTGAGCCCAGTGCTCTCCCTACGGCCTAGTGACCTTGCAATGTTTTTGGAAGCATAATGTAGGGAAGTGACATAGGTGATGTAGTTAACTGTTCTGTACATAAGGATAGATGGACAGACAGAAAGAAGATTGTTTCATAGATAGATAGATAGATGACAGATGATAGATAGATGATACACATGATAGATAGAAGACAGGAAACTAGATAGATGGATAGATAAATAGAGAGGATAGAGAGATAGAAAGAAGGATATATAGAAAGATAGATATACAGACAGACAGAGCGATAGATAGATACAGATACATATCGATTGACACAAAGCTGTTGCTCAGAACCAGGAGATGAATGGTGAAATCACATAGCTAAACTAAAACAAAAATGAAGAATGAAATCCAGTTTAAAAAAGTGCAGTAAACAGCCATAAGAAGAAAACAAATCCTACCATTTGCAATGACGTGGATGGAGCTAGACAGTAGTATGTTTAGAAAAATAGGTCAGGCGGAGAAAGACAATATCAAATGATATCACTCATGTGTGGAGTATAACAACAAAGAAAAACTGAAGGAATAAAACAGCAGGATACTCACAGAACCCGAGAGTTGACTAAAAATGCCTAAGGGAAAAGGACTGGGCAGGGTGGTTCTGAATGGAGGGATAAGTGCGGGGAGAAAGAATGGGGACATTAGGATTACCATATATATTGCGTGGGGTCGCGTGGGACATGGGGAGTGCTGTACAACACAGAGCAGACTAGTCGAGGTTATATAGCATCTTACTACTCCATGATTGCCTGCGACTGTAACGGTGTCTTTGAAGGGGTACATGCTGAAGGGGTTTAAAGCATCCAACTATGCTGATGGACAGCGACTTTAAGAGGCTTTTGCTGGTGGACTTGGATAAGGGGGAGCATAGTAAACATAATGTTCTTCACGTGATTGTAGATTAATGATAACAAAAAAAATTTCTTAAGTGTAATAAGGGCACAGCTCTGAATCATCAGGATAAAAGGTCAGGCTCTGAGTGCTGCAAACAAAAGACACAGGGTTAAAAGAACGGATGAAAACTCAAGAAACCTACGTGCTTCCTTACAGGAGACTCACTTGAGATCCAAGGACAAAGACAAACTACAAGCTGAAGGTGTGGGGACAAGTACCCTACACGAGTGAAACTGAAAAACAAACAATCAAACAAATGGATTCTCTTTGAGCCCCCAGAGACAGTCAGTAGAAAATAGCACTATCTGGCCACCGTGAATTCTTTTTGTTTGTTTTCAGCAAGGCACTGCCATAGATTTAGTGGTGGAGCAACGTCCTCCTCATTTTCTCTCACCTCAACAACTGAGTTGTTGTAATAATAAGAATCTGGGCCTTTGAAATCTGTGGGTTTTATGATCTTCCAGAATGTGTAGTAATAACCACCTAAAGAGGGAAGTTTGTACACTCAAATAAACATGTCACTCCACAATACACTCTTAGCTCCAACTGCTCCTGTCTAGAAACTGGTGTTCCTTTTCATTTGACCCTCCATCCTATCAGTGGTGTTCACATAGATGTCCTTCAAACATGGTGGTGAGCAAAGTAACAAGTTTACGTTTCTGTGGACCCACAGGCCCAGAGGAAGGATACTTGTGGTCTTCAGGGAGCACTTAGTGAATGAATGTGGCTAAATACAGACAGGAAGTGAGAAGGAGATGAAAGAGGACAGAGGATAGAGACACGGGTTCAAGTCCCTGCACAACCATTTCCTGGTTTTGTAGGTACACTCGGCCGACACGACCTGCAAGTGTCTCGGTGAACCCAGTGCTCTCCCTACAGCCTAGTTACCTTGCAGGATGTTTGGAAGCATAATGTAGGAAAAGTGACATAGGATATGTGGTTAACTGTTCTGTACACAAGGACAGATGGGCAGACAGAAAGATGATTGATTGATTGATTGATTGATTGATAGACAGACAGATAGATAGATATAGGTTCATATCGATTAACACAAAGCTATTGCTCATAACCATGAGAGCAATGATTGAAGCACATAGCGAAACTACAAACGAAAAAGAAGATAAAATCCAGTTTTAAAAGTGCAGAAAGCAGCCATAAGAAGAAAACAAATCCTATCATTGGCAATAACTTGGATGGAGCTAGAGGGTATTATGCTCAGTCAAATAGGCCAGTCGGAGAAATACATGTACCAAATGATTTAACTCATGTGTGGAGTACGATAACAAAGAAAAACTGAAGGAAGAAACAGCAGCATATACACAGTACCCGAGAGTGGACTAACAGTTACAAAGAGAAAGGGACTGGTAGTGTTTGTGGAAGGGATTGATAAGGGCAGGAAAAAGAATGGGGGGCATTTGGATTAGCATGAATAATGTGTAGGGTGAAGGGTCATTGGGAGGGCTATACAACACAGAGAAGACAAGTAGTGATCCTAGAGCATCTTACGACACGCTGACGGACAGCGACTGAAACTGGATTGGCGAGGACTTGGTGAAAGGGTCAGACTAGTAAACATATTGTTCTGCATGTGATTGTATATTAATGAGAACAAAACAAATTTCAAAGTGCAGTAAGAGCCTAGCTATCAAATATCAGAATAAAAGTA
>NW_026645078.1:0-31785 GCF_030020395.1 Manis pentadactyla
AGAGAACCCATACCGCACCCAGTACATGCACAACACACACAGCACGGACAACACGCAACACACCGAGAATAAACAAGACTCACAGATCACAGAGAACACAACCCAAAACACACAGCACACACAGCATAGCGAAAGAGAATACACACAGACTCACAACACAAACACAACAAATCATTCCCTACCTTATAGCAACAACACAAAGAGCACACTACACAAGAATCAAATCCTAAAAGCACAACATAGGTCAAACTCTCAGAATACACAGTAACCAACGTAACGCACAACCCACACAGCAAGACATAAAGCGAGGAAACGAAACGACTCAGCACACACAACGCAACAGTTAGCACGAACAACACACACCACGTACAACGCAAACAATACAGCACACACAGCCACAAACAACACACACAGAAGGCGCCAACACAAAACATTCAGCACAAACGCAAATCACCCACAACACCCAAAACCAGAGTTTACATACAAACCCTCAACACGCAAACAGCACATCACACTGAACAACAACCACCCCCCCCCACACACCGAGCTCATCACTGCACACAATGCACATGAACCATGGTTCTCAGAGTAAACGCAACACACACAGTGAGGCACACTGACCAAGCATGACCACGCACAGTACAGACATCACAAATTACACTCATCACTCCAACAGCCGACCACGCACACCAGCTGTCAAACACAAGCACACGCATAACACGCACCACACACAACACATGCAAAACGGCATGCAGAAAATGTGCACGCCGCAAGAAAAAGAACACCGAATTTGTGAGACACACATTTCACGCACTACACACGTCACTCAAAGCACACTTGAATCAGACAGCACCCAGGTCCTCACAGAACGCATGATGCAAAGCACAGGATATACATACAAAGCATATACAACTCAGTACACAATTCGTATCCCATAAAGACACCCAGATGAAACAGCACACGCACACTACGCAAAACAGGAAGGAATACACACAACACACGTGCAACTGAGAACATAATGCTTGCACATCATGCAACACGCAACACACGTGTGATCGCGCCACACACTAAACATGAAACAGAAAACCATTCGCAGGCCACCTATCATTCCCAACCACGAACACAACATGCCACCCAAAGGACGCCAAACATACAACACACAAAGACACACTCCAAGCACACAACCAGCCACAACCACACCAGTCACACAGAACTCCACGGGGAAATTCACACAGAACTTACATTGCGAAGCAACAAAACTGCACACCTCCCATACACGACAGTCTACACAACAGTCACAACACAGAAAGAACACAACACACAGGAAACGCACACACAATCACATAAACACCGCCACGCACATTAAACCAACAGGTCACAGACATCACCACAAGAAACACAATAACACAGCACGGGTGATGTGACACAACACAGAACACGCACACAATCGCAAACACCAGAAAACGCGCCCTACCGTGTACACAAAAAACAACGCACCTCACACCTAACAGAAAAGCCAGCAAACACGAAACACATCACAAAAAGACGTCAAACGCAAATATCGCACACACAAACCACACATTCAAAGAAACACATCGATGCGTTAACACAGTACAAAATAATACACAAATCACAGAATACATCACACCACACACACAAACATCACGCACAAATTAAACATCACAACTCATGTCTCCCACAACACCCTGCATTAACAACACAACACACAGACCGACGCAACCACTACATACCACACACGGAGCCACGCAAAACGCACTCTCAAGGAATAACCACAACGAACACAAATAAACACCCACAAACACAAAGACATGGGGAACACACACAAAGTCAACACGCAGAAAGCACAACATATGAAACAACACACACCACGAATATCACAAGGCTTAACGGCACGCAATTCTCAAAACTAGTTAACCATGTACACACCACACACACAATGACGCCCACTACAAAAGGCAAAACCACGTACAGATAACACACCTCACCTCACACACATACCAATTACACACAAAACCTCTCAAAAACAGCCAAGCACGTGTCACATTCACACATGCGTAACACACACAACAAATACAAAACCACACGCAAAGCTCACAACCAACAATTAGCGCACACAGGACACATTTCACGTGCTACACACCCCACACACAAACACACTCGGACACGCCACAGACACACACACACACACACTGGCCCCACTACGCTATGCAAACACACGGAAAACTCAGAAAGGAACGACATAACAGTCACAGGGCACACACCCGTCACAACAGAGCAAATATTCCTCACTAACACACAAATCACATTTGTGAGAGTACCTGCAGCACACAGAATGAGACTCACCAAACAAGCACAACCACACGCGGACAACACAGCTCACATCACAAACATAACAACCACATACACTCAACCACTCAAACACAACCACACACAGATCACAATCACACATGAAAAACACACACAACACTCACAGATCCACAGGCAACACACACATAACCAACAGAGACAAGTAGCACACATTTCCCACTACACACTCAACCATGCACACACACACCGCGCATACATCCTCAAACAGGAGTACAGAGCAGAACGCACACACAACACAGAAACACGCCAAACAAGAGTCACAAGACACACACCACACACCTCAAGGCCCATGACTGCTCACAACACTCACGAAAAACATCGCACAGGCTACTTACTGGGACATACACCATGGGACATACTAAACAAGCAAGACCGCACACAGTCAACACATCTCACGTCACGTGCATAACTCAAACTGCGAAGCACACACACAACCTCTCTAACACAAACACGCACACAAATCACAATCACACGCACCAAAAGACAGAGCACATACGAACCCACACACAAACAACCAAAACACACACAACACACCTATAGCACACTACACACCACACACACAGCCACAAGCGTGCAATATGGAGCACACACAGACCCTCACGCGGGAAGCCCGAAACAAAACACACAAAATACACGCTCACAGTACACCTCAGACACAACGCAAAGCTTTACATCACACGGCATGCTCAAAATACACAGACTGCCCCACATCTACCCTGTGCGTAACACACAGAAAGCATATAGACAGCACTCAACAACCCAGAACACAGTACATAACACAACACACAAAAGAAAGACCAGACACATTGCACACACAAAGGGACACTGGAGGGCACACAACAAACACGGAACCTACACAAACACCAATGGATATCTCATCAGCAATGACGAGATATACAGCCCACAAAGAACCACTCAAAGCACGGGACACACAATTCACAACCACACACATCACACGTTGCACGCCACACATAGAAATGTACACAGGACAGTGTACTCAACAAGCAGTAGAGAACCCATACCGCACCCAGTACATGCACAACACACACAGCACGGACAACACGCAACACACCGAGAATAAACAAGACTCACAGATCACAGAGAACACAACCCAAAACACACAGCACACACAGCATAGCGAAAGAGAATACACACAGACTCACAACACAAACACAACAAATCATTCCCTACCTTATAGCAACAACACAAAGAGCACACTACACAAGAATCAAATCCTAAAAGCACAACATAGGTCAAACTCTCAGAATACACAGTAACCAACGTAACGCACAACCCACACAGCAAGACATAAAGCGAGGAAACGAAACGACTCAGCACACACAACGCAACAGTTAGCACGAACAACACACACCACGTACAACGCAAACAATACAGCACACACAGCCACAAACAACACACACAGAAGGCGCCAACACAAAACATTCAGCACAAACGCAAATCACCCACAACACCCAAAACCAGAGTTTACATACAAACCCTCAACACGCAAACAGCACATCACACTGAACAACAACCACCCCCCCCCCACACACCGAGCTCATCACTGCACACAATGCACATGAACCATGGTTCTCAGAGTAAACGCAACACACACAGTGAGGCACACTGACCAAGCATGACCACGCACAGTACAGACATCACAAATTACACTCATCACTCCAACAGCCGACCACGCACACCAGCTGTCAAACACAAGCACACGCATAACACGCACCACACACAACACATGCAAAACGGCATGCAGAAAATGTGCACGCCGCAAGAAAAAGAACACCGAATTTGTGAGACACACATTTCACGCACTACACACGTCACTCAAAGCACACTTGAATCAGACAGCACCCAGGTCCTCACAGAACGCATGATGCAAAGCACAGGATATACATACAAAGCATATACAACTCAGTACACAATTCGTATCCCATAAAGACACCCAGATGAAACAGCACACGCACACTACGCAAAACAGGAAGGAATACACACAACACACGTGCAACTGAGAACATAATGCTTGCACATCATGCAACACGCAACACACGTGTGATCGCGCCACACACTAAACATGAAACAGAAAACCATTCGCAGGCCACCTATCATTCCCAACCACGAACACAACATGCCACCCAAAGGACGCCAAACATACAACACACAAAGACACACTCCAAGCACACAACCAGCCACAACCACACCAGTCACACAGAACTCCACGGGGAAATTCACACAGAACTTACATTGCGAAGCAACAAAACTGCACACCTCCCATACACGACAGTCTACACAACAGTCACAACACAGAAAGAACACAACACACAGGAAACGCACACACAATCACATAAACACCGCCACGCACATTAAACCAACAGGTCACAGACATCACCACAAGAAACACAATAACACAGCACGGGTGATGTGACACAACACAGAACACGCACACAATCGCAAACACCAGAAAACGCGCCCTACCGTGTACACAAAAAACAACGCACCTCACACCTAACAGAAAAGCCAGCAAACACGAAACACATCACAAAAAGACGTCAAACGCAAATATCGCACACACAAACCACACATTCAAAGAAACACATCGATGCGTTAACACAGTACAAAATAATACACAAATCACAGAATACATCACACCACACACACAAACATCACGCACAAATTAAACATCACAACTCATGTCTCCCACAACACCCTGCATTAACAACACAACACACAGACCGACGCAACCACTACATACCACACACGGAGCCACGCAAAACGCACTCTCAAGGAATAACCACAACGAACACAAATAAACACCCACAAACACAAAGACATGGGGAACACACACAAAGTCAACACGCAGAAAGCACAACATATGAAACAACACACACCACGAATATCACAAGGCTTAACGGCACGCAATTCTCAAAACTAGTTAACCATGTACACACCACACACACAATGACGCCCACTACAAAAGGCAAAACCACGTACAGATAACACACCTCACCTCACACACATACCAATTACACACAAAACCTCTCAAAAACAGCCAAGCACGTGTCACATTCACACATGCGTAACACACACAACAAATACAAAACCACACGCAAAGCTCACAACCAACAATTAGCGCACACAGGACACATTTCACGTGCTACACACCCCACACACAAACACACTCGGACACGCCACAGACACACACACACACACACTGGCCCCACTACGCTATGCAAACACACGGAAAACTCAGAAAGGAACGACATAACAGTCACAGGGCACACACCCGTCACAACAGAGCAAATATTCCTCACTAACACACAAATCACATTTGTGAGAGTACCTGCAGCACACAGAATGAGACTCACCAAACAAGCACAACCACACGCGGACAACACAGCTCACATCACAAACATAACAACCACATACACTCAACCACTCAAACACAACCACACACAGATCACAATCACACATGAAAAACACACACAACACTCACAGATCCACAGGCAACACACACATAACCAACAGAGACAAGTAGCACACATTTCCCACTACACACTCAACCATGCACACACACACCGCGCATACATCCTCAAACAGGAGTACAGAGCAGAACGCACACACAACACAGAAACACGCCAAACAAGAGTCACAAGACACACACCACACACCTCAAGGCCCAT
This sequence comes from Manis pentadactyla, assembly GCF_030020395.1. Lineage (NCBI taxonomy): Eukaryota > Metazoa > Chordata > Mammalia > Pholidota > Manidae > Manis > Manis pentadactyla. The sequence continues at coordinate 6,078 of NW_026645078.1, forward strand.
GACTGCTCACAACACTCACGAAAAACATCGCACAGGCTACTTACTGGGACATACACCATGGGACATACTAAACAAGCAAGACCGCACACAGTCAACACATCTCACGTCACGTGCATAACTCAAACTGCGAAGCACACACACAACCTCTCTAACACAAACACGCACACAAATCACAATCACACGCACCAAAAGACAGAGCACATACGAACCCACACACAAACAACCAAAACACACACAACACACCTATAGCACACTACACACCACACACACAGCCACAAGCGTGCAATATGGAGCACACACAGACCCTCACGCGGGAAGCCCGAAACAAAACACACAAAATACACGCTCACAGTACACCTCAGACACAACGCAAAGCTTTACATCACACGGCATGCTCAAAATACACAGACCGCCCCACATCTACCCTGTGCGTAACACACAGAAAGCATATAGACAGCACTCAACAACCCAGAACACAGTACATAACACAACACACAAAAGAAAGACCAGACACATTGCACACACAAAGGGACACTGGAGGGCACACAACAAACACGGAACCTACACAAACACCAATGGATATCTCATCAGCAATGACGAGATATACAGCCCACAAAGAACCACTCAAAGCACGGGACACACAATTCACAACCACACACATCACACGTTGCACGCCACACATAGAAATGTACACAGGACAGTGTACTCAACAAGCAGTAGAGAACCCATACCGCACCCAGTACATGCACAACACACACAGCACGGACAACACGCAACACACCGAGAATAAACAAGACTCACAGATCACAGAGAACACAACCCAAAACACACAGCACACACAGCATAGCGAAAGAGAATACACACAGACTCACAACACAAACACAACAAATCATTCCCTACCTTATAGCAACAACACAAAGAGCACACTACACAAGAATCAAATCCTAAAAGCACAACATAGGTCAAACTCTCAGAATACACAGTAACCAACGTAACGCACAACCCACACAGCAAGACATAAAGCGAGGAAACGAAACGACTCAGCACACACAACGCAACAGTTAGCACGAACAACACACACCACGTACAACGCAAACAATACAGCACACACAGCCACAAACAACACACACAGAAGGCGCCAACACAAAACATTCAGCACAAACGCAAATCACCCACAACACCCAAAACCAGAGTTTACATACAAACCCTCAACACGCAAACAGCACATCACACTGAACAACAACCACCCCCCCCCCCCCACACCGAGCTCATCACTGCACACAATGCACATGAACCATGGTTCTCAGAGTAAACGCAACACACACAGTGAGGCACACTGACCAAGCATGACCACGCACAGTACAGACATCACAAATTACACTCATCACTCCAACAGCCGACCACGCACACCAGCTGTCAAACACAAGCACACGCATAACACGCACCACACACAACACATGCAAAACGGCATGCAGAAAATGTGCACGCCGCAAGAAAAAGAACACCGAATTTGTGAGACACACATTTCACGCACTACACACGTCACTCAAAGCACACTTGAATCAGACAGCACCCAGGTCCTCACAGAACGCATGATGCAAAGCACAGGATATACATACAAAGCATATACAACTCAGTACACAATTCGTATCCCATAAAGACACCCAGATGAAACAGCACACGCACACTACGCAAAACAGGAAGGAATACACACAACACACGTGCAACTGAGAACATAATGCTTGCACATCATGCAACACGCAACACACGTGTGATCGCGCCACACACTAAACATGAAACAGAAAACCATTCGCAGGCCACCTATCATTCCCAACCACGAACACAACATGCCACCCAAAGGACGCCAAACATACAACACACAAAGACACACTCCAAGCACACAACCAGCCACAACCACACCAGTCACACAGAACTCCACGGGGAAATTCACACAGAACTTACATTGCGAAGCAACAAAACTGCACACCTCCCATACACGACAGTCTACACAACAGTCACAACACAGAAAGAACACAACACACAGGAAACGCACACACAATCACATAAACACCGCCACGCACATTAAACCAACAGGTCACAGACATCACCACAAGAAACACAATAACACAGCACGGGTGATGTGACACAACACAGAACACGCACACAATCGCAAACACCAGAAAACGCGCCCTACCGTGTACACAAAAAACAACGCACCTCACACCTAACAGAAAAGCCAGCAAACACGAAACACATCACAAAAAGACGTCAAACGCAAATATCGCACACACAAACCACACATTCAAAGAAACACATCGATGCGTTAACACAGTACAAAATAATACACAAATCACAGAATACATCACACCACACACACAAACATCACGCACAAATTAAACATCACAACTCATGTCTCCCACAACACCCTGCATTAACAACACAACACACAGACCGACGCAACCACTACATACCACACACGGAGCCACGCAAAACGCACTCTCAAGGAATAACCACAACGAACACAAATAAACACCCACAAACACAAAGACATGGGGAACACACACAAAGTCAACACGCAGAAAGCACAACATATGAAACAACACACACCACGAATATCACAAGGCTTAACGGCACGCAATTCTCAAAACTAGTTAACCATGTACACACCACACACACAATGACGCCCACTACAAAAGGCAAAACCACGTACAGATAACACACCTCACCTCACACACATACCAATTACACACAAAACCTCTCAAAAACAGCCAAGCACGTGTCACATTCACACATGCGTAACACACACAACAAATACAAAACCACACGCAAAGCTCACAACCAACAATTAGCGCACACAGGACACATTTCACGTGCTACACACCCCACACACAAACACACTCGGACACGCCACAGACACACACACACACACACTGGCCCCACTACGCTATGCAAACACACGGAAAACTCAGAAAGGAACGACATAACAGTCACAGGGCACACACCCGTCACAACAGAGCAAATATTCCTCACTAACACACAAATCACATTTGTGAGAGTACCTGCAGCACACAGAATGAGACTCACCAAACAAGCACAACCACACGCGGACAACACAGCTCACATCACAAACATAACAACCACATACACTCAACCACTCAAACACAACCACACACAGATCACAATCACACATGAAAAACACACACAACACTCACAGATCCACAGGCAACACACACATAACCAACAGAGACAAGTAGCACACATTTCCCACTACACACTCAACCATGCACACACACACCGCGCATACATCCTCAAACAGGAGTACAGAGCAGAACGCACACACAACACAGAAACACGCCAAACAAGAGTCACAAGACACACACCACACACCTCAAGGCCCATGACTGCTCACAACACTCACGAAAAACATCGCACAGGCTACTTACTGGGACATACACCATGGGACATACTAAACAAGCAAGACCGCACACAGTCAACACATCTCACGTCACGTGCATAACTCAAACTGCGAAGCACACACACAACCTCTCTAACACAAACACGCACACAAATCACAATCACACGCACCAAAAGACAGAGCACATACGAACCCACACACAAACAACCAAAACACACACAACACACCTATAGCACACTACACACCACACACACAGCCACAAGCGTGCAATATGGAGCACACACAGACCCTCACGCGGGAAGCCCGAAACAAAACACACAAAATACACGCTCACAGTACACCTCAGACACAACGCAAAGCTTTACATCACACGGCATGCTCAAAATACACAGACCGCCCCACATCTACCCTGTGCGTAACACACAGAAAGCATATAGACAGCACTCAACAACCCAGAACACAGTACATAACACAACACACAAAAGAAAGACCAGACACATTGCACACACAAAGGGACACTGGAGGGCACACAACAAACACGGAACCTACACAAACACCAATGGATATCTCATCAGCAATGACGAGATATACAGCCCACAAAGAACCACTCAAAGCACGGGACACACAATTCACAACCACACACATCACACGTTGCACGCCACACATAGAAATGTACACAGGACAGTGTACTCAACAAGCAGTAGAGAACCCATACCGCACCCAGTACATGCACAACACACACAGCACGGACAACACGCAACACACCGAGAATAAACAAGACTCACAGATCACAGAGAACACAACCCAAAACACACAGCACACACAGCATAGCGAAAGAGAATACACACAGACTCACAACACAAACACAACAAATCATTCCCTACCTTATAGCAACAACACAAAGAGCACACTACACAAGAATCAAATCCTAAAAGCACAACATAGGTCAAACTCTCAGAATACACAGTAACCAACGTAACGCACAACCCACACAGCAAGACATAAAGCGAGGAAACGAAACGACTCAGCACACACAACGCAACAGTTAGCACGAACAACACACACCACGTACAACGCAAACAATACAGCACACACAGCCACAAACAACACACACAGAAGGCGCCAACACAAAACATTCAGCACAAACGCAAATCACCCACAACACCCAAAACCAGAGTTTACATACAAACCCTCAACACGCAAACAGCACATCACACTGAACAACAACCACCCCCCCCCCCCACACCGAGCTCATCACTGCACACAATGCACATGAACCATGGTTCTCAGAGTAAACGCAACACACACAGTGAGGCACACTGACCAAGCATGACCACGCACAGTACAGACATCACAAATTACACTCATCACTCCAACAGCCGACCACGCACACCAGCTGTCAAACACAAGCACACGCATAACACGCACCACACACAACACATGCAAAACGGCATGCAGAAAATGTGCACGCCGCAAGAAAAAGAACACCGAATTTGTGAGACACACATTTCACGCACTACACACGTCACTCAAAGCACACTTGAATCAGACAGCACCCAGGTCCTCACAGAACGCATGATGCAAAGCACAGGATATACATACAAAGCATATACAACTCAGTACACAATTCGTATCCCATAAAGACACCCAGATGAAACAGCACACGCACACTACGCAAAACAGGAAGGAATACACACAACACACGTGCAACTGAGAACATAATGCTTGCACATCATGCAACACGCAACACACGTGTGATCGCGCCACACACTAAACATGAAACAGAAAACCATTCGCAGGCCACCTATCATTCCCAACCACGAACACAACATGCCACCCAAAGGACGCCAAACATACAACACACAAAGACACACTCCAAGCACACAACCAGCCACAACCACACCAGTCACACAGAACTCCACGGGGAAATTCACACAGAACTTACATTGCGAAGCAACAAAACTGCACACCTCCCATACACGACAGTCTACACAACAGTCACAACACAGAAAGAACACAACACACAGGAAACGCACACACAATCACATAAACACCGCCACGCACATTAAACCAACAGGTCACAGACATCACCACAAGAAACACAATAACACAGCACGGGTGATGTGACACAACACAGAACACGCACACAATCGCAAACACCAGAAAACGCGCCCTACCGTGTACACAAAAAACAACGCACCTCACACCTAACAGAAAAGCCAGCAAACACGAAACACATCACAAAAAGACGTCAAACGCAAATATCGCACACACAAACCACACATTCAAAGAAACACATCGATGCGTTAACACAGTACAAAATAATACACAAATCACAGAATACATCACACCACACACACAAACATCACGCACAAATTAAACATCACAACTCATGTCTCCCACAACACCCTGCATTAACAACACAACACACAGACCGACGCAACCACTACATACCACACACGGAGCCACGCAAAACGCACTCTCAAGGAATAACCACAACGAACACAAATAAACACCCACAAACACAAAGACATGGGGAACACACACAAAGTCAACACGCAGAAAGCACAACATATGAAACAACACACACCACGAATATCACAAGGCTTAACGGCACGCAATTCTCAAAACTAGTTAACCATGTACACACCACACACACAATGACGCCCACTACAAAAGGCAAAACCACGTACAGATAACACACCTCACCTCACACACATACCAATTACACACAAAACCTCTCAAAAACAGCCAAGCACGTGTCACATTCACACATGCGTAACACACACAACAAATACAAAACCACACGCAAAGCTCACAACCAACAATTAGCGCACACAGGACACATTTCACGTGCTACACACCCCACACACAAACACACTCGGACACGCCACAGACACACACACACACACACTGGCCCCACTACGCTATGCAAACACACGGAAAACTCAGAAAGGAACGACATAACAGTCACAGGGCACACACCCGTCACAACAGAGCAAATATTCCTCACTAACACACAAATCACATTTGTGAGAGTACCTGCAGCACACAGAATGAGACTCACCAAACAAGCACAACCACACGCGGACAACACAGCTCACATCACAAACATAACAACCACATACACTCAACCACTCAAACACAACCACACACAGATCACAATCACACATGAAAAACACACACAACACTCACAGATCCACAGGCAACACACACATAACCAACAGAGACAAGTAGCACACATTTCCCACTACACACTCAACCATGCACACACACACCGCGCATACATCCTCAAACAGGAGTACAGAGCAGAACGCACACACAACACAGAAACACGCCAAACAAGAGTCACAAGACACACACCACACACCTCAAGGCCCATGACTGCTCACAACACTCACGAAAAACATCGCACAGGCTACTTACTGGGACATACACCATGGGACATACTAAACAAGCAAGACCGCACACAGTCAACACATCTCACGTCACGTGCATAACTCAAACTGCGAAGCACACACACAACCTCTCTAACACAAACACGCACACAAATCACAATCACACGCACCAAAAGACAGAGCACATACGAACCCACACACAAACAACCAAAACACACACAACACACCTATAGCACACTACACACCACACACACAGCCACAAGCGTGCAATATGGAGCACACACAGACCCTCACGCGGGAAGCCCGAAACAAAACACACAAAATACACGCTCACAGTACACCTCAGACACAACGCAAAGCTTTACATCACACGGCATGCTCAAAATACACAGACCGCCCCACATCTACCCTGTGCGTAACACACAGAAAGCATATAGACAGCACTCAACAACCCAGAACACAGTACATAACACAACACACAAAAGAAAGACCAGACACATTGCACACACAAAGGGACACTGGAGGGCACACAACAAACACGGAACCTACACAAACACCAATGGATATCTCATCAGCAATGACGAGATATACAGCCCACAAAGAACCACTCAAAGCACGGGACACACAATTCACAACCACACACATCACACGTTGCACGCCACACATAGAAATGTACACAGGACAGTGTACTCAACAAGCAGTAGAGAACCCATACCGCACCCAGTACATGCACAACACACACAGCACGGACAACACGCAACACACCGAGAATAAACAAGACTCACAGATCACAGAGAACACAACCCAAAACACACAGCACACACAGCATAGCGAAAGAGAATACACACAGACTCACAACACAAACACAACAAATCATTCCCTACCTTATAGCAACAACACAAAGAGCACACTACACAAGAATCAAATCCTAAAAGCACAACATAGGTCAAACTCTCAGAATACACAGTAACCAACGTAACGCACAACCCACACAGCAAGACATAAAGCGAGGAAACGAAACGACTCAGCACACACAACGCAACAGTTAGCACGAACAACACACACCACGTACAACGCAAACAATACAGCACACACAGCCACAAACAACACACACAGAAGGCGCCAACACAAAACATTCAGCACAAACGCAAATCACCCACAACACCCAAAACCAGAGTTTACATACAAACCCTCAACACGCAAACAGCACATCACACTGAACAACAACCACCCCCCCCCCCCACACCGAGCTCATCACTGCACACAATGCACATGAACCATGGTTCTCAGAGTAAACGCAACACACACAGTGAGGCACACTGACCAAGCATGACCACGCACAGTACAGACATCACAAATTACACTCATCACTCCAACAGCCGACCACGCACACCAGCTGTCAAACACAAGCACACGCATAACACGCACCACACACAACACATGCAAAACGGCATGCAGAAAATGTGCACGCCGCAAGAAAAAGAACACCGAATTTGTGAGACACACATTTCACGCACTACACACGTCACTCAAAGCACACTTGAATCAGACAGCACCCAGGTCCTCACAGAACGCATGATGCAAAGCACAGGATATACATACAAAGCATATACAACTCAGTACACAATTCGTATCCCATAAAGACACCCAGATGAAACAGCACACGCACACTACGCAAAACAGGAAGGAATACACACAACACACGTGCAACTGAGAACATAATGCTTGCACATCATGCAACACGCAACACACGTGTGATCGCGCCACACACTAAACATGAAACAGAAAACCATTCGCAGGCCACCTATCATTCCCAACCACGAACACAACATGCCACCCAAAGGACGCCAAACATACAACACACAAAGACACACTCCAAGCACACAACCAGCCACAACCACACCAGTCACACAGAACTCCACGGGGAAATTCACACAGAACTTACATTGCGAAGCAACAAAACTGCACACCTCCCATACACGACAGTCTACACAACAGTCACAACACAGAAAGAACACAACACACAGGAAACGCACACACAATCACATAAACACCGCCACGCACATTAAACCAACAGGTCACAGACATCACCACAAGAAACACAATAACACAGCACGGGTGATGTGACACAACACAGAACACGCACACAATCGCAAACACCAGAAAACGCGCCCTACCGTGTACACAAAAAACAACGCACCTCACACCTAACAGAAAAGCCAGCAAACACGAAACACATCACAAAAAGACGTCAAACGCAAATATCGCACACACAAACCACACATTCAAAGAAACACATCGATGCGTTAACACAGTACAAAATAATACACAAATCACAGAATACATCACACCACACACACAAACATCACGCACAAATTAAACATCACAACTCATGTCTCCCACAACACCCTGCATTAACAACACAACACACAGACCGACGCAACCACTACATACCACACATGGAGCCACGCAAAACGCACTCTCAAGGAATAACCACAACGAACACAAATAAACACCCACAAACACAAAGACATGGGGAACACACACAAAGTCAACACGCAGAAAGCACAACATATGAAACAACACACACCACGAATATCACAAGGCTTAACGGCACGCAATTCTCAAAACTAGTTAACCATGTACACACCACACACACAATGACGCCCACTACAAAAGGCAAAACCACGTACAGATAACACACCTCACCTCACACACATACCAATTACACACAAAACCTCTCAAAAACAGCCAAGCACGTGTCACATTCACACATGCGTAACACACACAACAAATACAAAACCACACGCAAAGCTCACAACCAACAATTAGCGCACACAGGACACATTTCACGTGCTACACACCCCACACACAAACACACTCGGACACGCCACAGACACACACACACACACACTGGCCCCACTACGCTATGCAAACACACGGAAAACTCAGAAAGGAACGACATAACAGTCACAGGGCACACACCCGTCACAACAGAGCAAATATTCCTCACTAACACACAAATCACATTTGTGAGAGTACCTGCAGCACACAGAATGAGACTCACCAAACAAGCACAACCACACGCGGACAACACAGCTCACATCACAAACATAACAACCACATACACTCAACCACTCAAACACAACCACACACAGATCACAATCACACATGAAAAACACACACAACACTCACAGATCCACAGGCAACACACACATAACCAACAGAGACAAGTAGCACACATTTCCCACTACACACTCAACCATGCACACACACACCGCGCATACATCCTCAAACAGGAGTACAGAGCAGAACGCACACACAACACAGAAACACGCCAAACAAGAGTCACAAGACACACACCACACACCTCAAGGCCCATGACTGCTCACAACACTCACGAAAAACATCGCACAGGCTACTTACTGGGACATACACCATGGGACATACTAAACAAGCAAGACCGCACACAGTCAACACATCTCACGTCACGTGCATAACTCAAACTGCGAAGCACACACACAACCTCTCTAACACAAACACGCACACAAATCACAATCACACGCACCAAAAGACAGAGCACATACGAACCCACACACAAACAACCAAAACACACACAACACACCTATAGCACACTACACACCACACACACAGCCACAAGCGTGCAATATGGAGCACACACAGACCCTCACGCGGGAAGCCCGAAACAAAACACACAAAATACACGCTCACAGTACACCTCAGACACAACGCAAAGCTTTACATCACACGGCATGCTCAAAATACACAGACCGCCCCACATCTACCCTGTGCGTAACACACAGAAAGCATATAGACAGCACTCAACAACCCAGAACACAGTACATAACACAACACACAAAAGAAAGACCAGACACATTGCACACACAAAGGGACACTGGAGGGCACACAACAAACACGGAACCTACACAAACACCAATGGATATCTCATCAGCAATGACGAGATATACAGCCCACAAAGAACCACTCAAAGCACGGGACACACAATTCACAACCACACACATCACACGTTGCACGCCACACATAGAAATGTACACAGGACAGTGTACTCAACAAGCAGTAGAGAACCCATACCGCACCCAGTACATGCACAACACACACAGCACGGACAACACGCAACACACCGAGAATAAACAAGACTCACAGATCACAGAGAACACAACCCAAAACACACAGCACACACAGCATAGCGAAAGAGAATACACACAGACTCACAACACAAACACAACAAATCATTCCCTACCTTATAGCAACAACACAAAGAGCACACTACACAAGAATCAAATCCTAAAAGCACAACATAGGTCAAACTCTCAGAATACACAGTAACCAACGTAACGCACAACCCACACAGCAAGACATAAAGCGAGGAAACGAAACGACTCAGCACACACAACGCAACAGTTAGCACGAACAACACACACCACGTACAACGCAAACAATACAGCACACACAGCCACAAACAACACACACAGAAGGCGCCAACACAAAACATTCAGCACAAACGCAAATCAACCACAACACCCAAAACCAGAGTTTACATACAAACCCTCAACACGCAAACAGCACATCACACTGAACAACAACCACCCCCCCCCCACACACCGAGCTCATCACTGCACACAATGCACATGAACCATGGTTCTCAGAGTAAACGCAACACACACAGTGAGGCACACTGACCAAGCATGACCACGCACAGTACAGACATCACAAATTACACTCATCACTCCAACAGCCGACCACGCACACCAGCTGTCAAACACAAGCACACGCATAACACGCACCACACACAACACATGCAAAACGGCATGCAGAAAATGTGCACGCCGCAAGAAAAAGAACACCGAATTTGTGAGACACACATTTCACGCACTACACACGTCACTCAAAGCACACTTGAATCAGACAGCACCCAGGTCCTCACAGAACGCATGATGCAAAGCACAGGATATACATACAAAGCATATACAACTCAGTACACAATTCGTATCCCATAAAGACACCCAGATGAAACAGCACACGCACACTACGCAAAACAGGAAGGAATACACACAACACACGTGCAACTGAGAACATAATGCTTGCACATCATGCAACACGCAACACACGTGTGATCGCGCCACACACTAAACATGAAACAGAAAACCATTCGCAGGCCACCTATCATTCCCAACCACGAACACAACATGCCACCCAAAGGACGCCAAACATACAACACACAAAGACACACTCCAAGCACACAACCAGCCACAACCACACCAGTCACACAGAACTCCACGGGGAAATTCACACAGAACTTACATTGCGAAGCAACAAAACTGCACACCTCCCATACACGACAGTCTACACAACAGTCACAACACAGAAAGAACACAACACACAGGAAACGCACACACAATCACATAAACACCGCCACGCACATTAAACCAACAGGTCACAGACATCACCACAAGAAACACAATAACACAGCACGGGTGATGTGACACAACACAGAACACGCACACAATCGCAAACACCAGAAAACGCGCCCTACCGTGTACACAAAAAACAACGCACCTCACACCTAACAGAAAAGCCAGCAAACACGAAACACATCACAAAAAGACGTCAAACGCAAATATCGCACACACAAACCACACATTCAAAGAAACACATCGATGCGTTAACACAGTACAAAATAATACACAAATCACAGAATACATCACACCACACACACAAACATCACGCACAAATTAAACATCACAACTCATGTCTCCCACAACACCCTGCATTAACAACACAACACACAGACCGACGCAACCACTACATACCACACACGGAGCCACGCAAAACGCACTCTCAAGGAATAACCACAACGAACACAAATAAACACCCACAAACACAAAGACATGGGGAACACACACAAAGTCAACACGCAGAAAGCACAACATATGAAACAACACACACCACGAATATCACAAGGCTTAACGGCACGCAATTCTCAAAACTAGTTAACCATGTACACACCACACACACAATGACGCCCACTACAAAAGGCAAAACCACGTACAGATAACACACCTCACCTCACACACATACCAATTACACACAAAACCTCTCAAAAACAGCCAAGCACGTGTCACATTCACACATGCGTAACACACACAACAAATACAAAACCACACGCAAAGCTCACAACCAACAATTAGCGCACACAGGACACATTTCACGTGCTACACACCCCACACACAAACACACTCGGACACGCCACAGACACACACACACACACACTGGCCCCACTACGCTATGCAAACACACGGAAAACTCAGAAAGGAACGACATAACAGTCACAGGGCACACACCCGTCACAACAGAGCAAATATTCCTCACTAACACACAAATCACATTTGTGAGAGTACCTGCAGCACACAGAATGAGACTCACCAAACAAGCACAACCACACGCGGACAACACAGCTCACATCACAAACATAACAACCACATACACTCAACCACTCAAACACAACCACACACAGATCACAATCACACATGAAAAACACACACAACACTCACAGATCCACAGGCAACACACACATAACCAACAGAGACAAGTAGCACACATTTCCCACTACACACTCAACCATGCACACACACACCGCGCATACATCCTCAAACAGGAGTACAGAGCAGAACGCACACACAACACAGAAACACGCCAAACAAGAGTCACAAGACACACACCACACACCTCAAGGCCCATGACTGCTCACAACACTCACGAAAAACATCGCACAGGCTACTTACTGGGACATACACCATGGGACATACTAAACAAGCAAGACCGCACACAGTCAACACATCTCACGTCACGTGCATAACTCAAACTGCGAAGCACACACACAACCTCTCTAACACAAACACGCACACAAATCACAATCACACGCACCAAAAGACAGAGCACATACGAACCCACACACAAACAACCAAAACACACACAACACACCTATAGCACACTACACACCACACACACAGCCACAAGCGTGCAATATGGAGCACACACAGACCCTCACGCGGGAAGCCCGAAACAAAACACACAAAATACACGCTCACAGTACACCTCAGACACAACGCAAAGCTTTACATCACACGGCATGCTCAAAATACACAGACCGCCCCACATCTACCCTGTGCGTAACACACAGAAAGCATATAGACAGCACTCAACAACCCAGAACACAGTACATAACACAACACACAAAAGAAAGACCAGACACATTGCACACACAAAGGGACACTGGAGGGCACACAACAAACACGGAACCTACACAAACACCAATGGATATCTCATCAGCAATGACGAGATATACAGCCCACAAAGAACCACTCAAAGCACGGGACACACAATTCACAACCACACACATCACACGTTGCACGCCACACATAGAAATGTACACAGGACAGTGTACTCAACAAGCAGTAGAGAACCCATACCGCACCCAGTACATGCACAACACACACAGCACGGACAACACGCAACACACCGAGAATAAACAAGACTCACAGATCACAGAGAACACAACCCAAAACACACAGCACACACAGCATAGCGAAAGAGAATACACACAGACTCACAACACAAACACAACAAATCATTCCCTACCTTATAGCAACAACACAAAGAGCACACTACACAAGAATCAAATCCTAAAAGCACAACATAGGTCAAACTCTCAGAATACACAGTAACCAACGTAACGCACAACCCACACAGCAAGACATAAAGCGAGGAAACGAAACGACTCAGCACACACAACGCAACAGTTAGCACGAACAACACACACCACGTACAACGCAAACAATACAGCACACACAGCCACAAACAACACACACAGAAGGCGCCAACACAAAACATTCAGCACAAACGCAAATCAACCACAACACCCAAAACCAGAGTTTACATACAAACCCTCAACACGCAAACAGCACATCACACTGAACAACAACCACCCCCCCCCCCACACCGAGCTCATCACTGCACACAATGCACATGAACCATGGTTCTCAGAGTAAACGCAACACACACAGTGAGGCACACTGACCAAGCATGACCACGCACAGTACAGACATCACAAATTACACTCATCACTCCAACAGCCGACCACGCACACCAGCTGTCAAACACAAGCACACGCATAACACGCACCACACACAACACATGCAAAACGGCATGCAGAAAATGTGCACGCCGCAAGAAAAAGAACACCGAATTTGTGAGACACACATTTCACGCACTACACACGTCACTCAAAGCACACTTGAATCAGACAGCACCCAGGTCCTCACAGAACGCATGATGCAAAGCACAGGATATACATACAAAGCATATACAACTCAGTACACAATTCGTATCCCATAAAGACACCCAGATGAAACAGCACACGCACACTACGCAAAACAGGAAGGAATACACACAACACACGTGCAACTGAGAACATAATGCTTGCACATCATGCAACACGCAACACACGTGTGATCGCGCCACACACTAAACATGAAACAGAAAACCATTCGCAGGCCACCTATCATTCCCAACCACGAACACAACATGCCACCCAAAGGACGCCAAACATACAACACACAAAGACACACTCCAAGCACACAACCAGCCACAACCACACCAGTCACACAGAACTCCACGGGGAAATTCACACAGAACTTACATTGCGAAGCAACAAAACTGCACACCTCCCATACACGACAGTCTACACAACAGTCACAACACAGAAAGAACACAACACACAGGAAACGCACACACAATCACATAAACACCGCCACGCACATTAAACCAACAGGTCACAGACATCACCACAAGAAACACAATAACACAGCACGGGTGATGTGACACAACACAGAACACGCACACAATCGCAAACACCAGAAAACGCGCCCTACCGTGTACACAAAAAACAACGCACCTCACACCTAACAGAAAAGCCAGCAAACACGAAACACATCACAAAAAGACGTCAAACGCAAATATCGCACACACAAACCACACATTCAAAGAAACACATCGATGCGTTAACACAGTACAAAATAATACACAAATCACAGAATACATCACACCACACACACAAACATCACGCACAAATTAAACATCACAACTCATGTCTCCCACAACACCCTGCATTAACAACACAACACACAGACCGACGCAACCACTACATACCACACACGGAGCCACGCAAAACGCACTCTCAAGGAATAACCACAACGAACACAAATAAACACCCACAAACACAAAGACATGGGGAACACACACAAAGTCAACACGCAGAAAGCACAACATATGAAACAACACACACCACGAATATCACAAGGCTTAACGGCACGCAATTCTCAAAACTAGTTAACCATGTACACACCACACACACAATGACGCCCACTACAAAAGGCAAAACCACGTACAGATAACACACCTCACCTCACACACATACCAATTACACACAAAACCTCTCAAAAACAGCCAAGCACGTGTCACATTCACACATGCGTAACACACACAACAAATACAAAACCACACGCAAAGCTCACAACCAACAATTAGCGCACACAGGACACATTTCACGTGCTACACACCCCACACACAAACACACTCGGACACGCCACAGACACACACACACACACACTGGCCCCACTACGCTATGCAAACACACGGAAAACTCAGAAAGGAACGACATAACAGTCACAGGGCACACACCCGTCACAACAGAGCAAATATTCCTCACTAACACACAAATCACATTTGTGAGAGTACCTGCAGCACACAGAATGAGACTCACCAAACAAGCACAACCACACGCGGACAACACAGCTCACATCACAAACATAACAACCACATACACTCAACCACTCAAACACAACCACACACAGATCACAATCACACATGAAAAACACACACAACACTCACAGATCCACAGGCAACACACACATAACCAACAGAGACAAGTAGCACACATTTCCCACTACACACTCAACCATGTACACACACACCGCGCATACATCCTCAAACAGGAGTACAGAGCAGAACGCACACACAACACAGAAACACGCCAAACAAGAGTCACAAGACACACACCACACACCTCAAGGCCCATGACTGCTCACAACACTCACGAAAAACATCGCACAGGCTACTTACTGGGACATACACCATGGGACATACTAAACAAGCAAGACCGCACACAGTCAACACATCTCACGTCACGTGCATAACTCAAACTGCGAAGCACACACACAACCTCTCTAACACAAACACGCACACAAATCACAATCACACGCACCAAAAGACAGAGCACATACGAACCCACACACAAACAACCAAAACACACACAACACACCTATAGCACACTACACACCACACACACAGCCACAAGCGTGCAATATGGAGCACACACAGACCCTCACGCGGGAAGCCCGAAACAAAACACACAAAATACACGCTCACAGTACACCTCAGACACAACGCAAAGCTTTACATCACACGGCATGCTCAAAATACACAGACCGCCCCACATCTACCCTGTGCGTAACACACAGAAAGCATATAGACAGCACTCAACAACCCAGAACACAGTACATAACACAACACACAAAAGAAAGACCAGACACATTGCACACACAAAGGGACACTGGAGGGCACACAACAAACACGGAACCTACACAAACACCAATGGATATCTCATCAGCAATGACGAGATATACAGCCCACAAAGAACCACTCAAAGCACGGGACACACAATTCACAACCACACACATCACACGTTGCACGCCACACATAGAAATGTACACAGGACAGTGTACTCAACAAGCAGTAGAGAACCCATACCGCACCCAGTACATGCACAACACACACAGCACGGACAACACGCAACACACCGAGAATAAACAAGACTCACAGATCACAGAGAACACAACCCAAAACACACAGCACACACAGCATAGCGAAAGAGAATACACACAGACTCACAACACAAACACAACAAATCATTCCCTACCTTATAGCAACAACACAAAGAGCACACTACACAAGAATCAAATCCTAAAAGCACAACATAGGTCAAACTCTCAGAATACACAGTAACCAACGTAACGCACAACCCACACAGCAAGACATAAAGCGAGGAAACGAAACGACTCAGCACACACAACGCAACAGTTAGCACGAACAACACACACCACGTACAACGCAAACAATACAGCACACACAGCCACAAACAACACACACAGAAGGCGCCAACACAAAACATTCAGCACAAACGCAAATCAACCACAACACCCAAAACCAGAGTTTACATACAAACCCTCAACACGCAAACAGCACATCACACTGAACAACAACCACCCCCCCCCCCACACCGAGCTCATCACTGCACACAATGCACATGAACCATGGTTCTCAGAGTAAACGCAACACACACAGTGAGGCACACTGACCAAGCATGACCACGCACAGTACAGACATCACAAATTACACTCATCACTCCAACAGCCGACCACGCACACCAGCTGTCAAACACAAGCACACGCATAACACGCACCACACACAACACATGCAAAACGGCATGCAGAAAATGTGCACGCCGCAAGAAAAAGAACACCGAATTTGTGAGACACACATTTCACGCACTACACACGTCACTCAAAGCACACTTGAATCAGACAGCACCCAGGTCCTCACAGAACGCATGATGCAAAGCACAGGATATACATACAAAGCATATACAACTCAGTACACAATTCGTATCCCATAAAGACACCCAGATGAAACAGCACACGCACACTACGCAAAACAGGAAGGAATACACACAACACACGTGCAACTGAGAACATAATGCTTGCACATCATGCAACACGCAACACACGTGTGATCGCGCCACACACTAAACATGAAACAGAAAACCATTCGCAGGCCACCTATCATTCCCAACCACGAACACAACATGCCACCCAAAGGACGCCAAACATACAACACACAAAGACACACTCCAAGCACACAACCAGCCACAACCACACCAGTCACACAGAACTCCACGGGGAAATTCACACAGAACTTACATTGCGAAGCAACAAAACTGCACACCTCCCATACACGACAGTCTACACAACAGTCACAACACAGAAAGAACACAACACACAGGAAACGCACACACAATCACATAAACACCGCCACGCACATTAAACCAACAGGTCACAGACATCACCACAAGAAACACAATAACACAGCACGGGTGATGTGACACAACACAGAACACGCACACAATCGCAAACACCAGAAAACGCGCCCTACCGTGTACACAAAAAACAACGCACCTCACACCTAACAGAAAAGCCAGCAAACACGAAACACATCACAAAAAGACGTCAAACGCAAATATCGCACACACAAACCACACATTCAAAGAAACACATCGATGCGTTAACACAGTACAAAATAATACACAAATCACAGAATACATCACACCACACACACAAACATCACGCACAAATTAAACATCACAACTCATGTCTCCCACAACACCCTGCATTAACAACACAACACACAGACCGACGCAACCACTACATACCACACACGGAGCCACGCAAAACGCACTCTCAAGGAATAACCACAACGAACACAAATAAACACCCACAAACACAAAGACATGGGGAACACACACAAAGTCAACACGCAGAAAGCACAACATATGAAACAACACACACCACGAATATCACAAGGCTTAACGGCACGCAATTCTCAAAACTAGTTAACCATGTACACACCACACACACAATGACGCCCACTACAAAAGGCAAAACCACGTACAGATAACACACCTCACCTCACACACATACCAATTACACACAAAACCTCTCAAAAACAGCCAAGCACGTGTCACATTCACACATGCGTAACACACACAACAAATACAAAACCACACGCAAAGCTCACAACCAACAATTAGCGCACACAGGACACATTTCACGTGCTACACACCCCACACACAAACACACTCGGACACGCCACAGACACACACACACACACACTGGCCCCACTACGCTATGCAAACACACGGAAAACTCAGAAAGGAACGACATAACAGTCACAGGGCACACACCCGTCACAACAGAGCAAATATTCCTCACTAACACACAAATCACATTTGTGAGAGTACCTGCAGCACACAGAATGAGACTCACCAAACAAGCACAACCACACGCGGACAACACAGCTCACATCACAAACATAACAACCACATACACTCAACCACTCAAACACAACCACACACAGATCACAATCACACATGAAAAACACACACAACACTCACAGATCCACAGGCAACACACACATAACCAACAGAGACAAGTAGCACACATTTCCCACTACACACTCAACCATGCACACACACACCGCGCATACATCCTCAAACAGGAGTACAGAGCAGAACGCACACACAACACAGAAACACGCCAAACAAGAGTCACAAGACACACACCACACACCTCAAGGCCCATGACTGCTCACAACACTCACGAAAAACATCGCACAGGCTACTTACTGGGACATACACCATGGGACATACTAAACAAGCAAGACCGCACACAGTCAACACATCTCACGTCACGTGCATAACTCAAACTGCGAAGCACACACACAACCTCTCTAACACAAACACGCACACAAATCACAATCACACGCACCAAAAGACAGAGCACATACGAACCCACACACAAACAACCAAAACACACACAACACACCTATAGCACACTACACACCACACACACAGCCACAAGCGTGCAATATGGAGCACACACAGACCCTCACGCGGGAAGCCCGAAACAAAACACACAAAATACACGCTCACAGTACACCTCAGACACAACGCAAAGCTTTACATCACACGGCATGCTCAAAATACACAGACCGCCCCACATCTACCCTGTGCGTAACACACAGAAAGCATATAGACAGCACTCAACAACCCAGAACACAGTACATAACACAACACACAAAAGAAAGACCAGACACATTGCACACACAAAGGGACACTGGAGGGCACACAACAAACACGGAACCTACACAAACACCAATGGATATCTCATCAGCAATGACGAGATATACAGCCCACAAAGAACCACTCAAAGCACGGGACACACAATTCACAACCACACACATCACACGTTGCACGCCACACATAG
The DNA here is from genome assembly GCF_030020395.1 of Manis pentadactyla. Taxonomy (NCBI): domain Eukaryota; kingdom Metazoa; phylum Chordata; class Mammalia; order Pholidota; family Manidae; genus Manis; species Manis pentadactyla. The sequence continues at coordinate 27,149 of NW_026645078.1, forward strand.
AAATGTACACAGGACAGTGTACTCAACAAGCAGTAGAGAACCCATACCGCACCCAGTACATGCACAACACACACAGCACGGACAACACGCAACACACCGAGAATAAACAAGACTCACAGATCACAGAGAACACAACCCAAAACACACAGCACACACAGCATAGCGAAAGAGAATACACACAGACTCACAACACAAACACAACAAATCATTCCCTACCTTATAGCAACAACACAAAGAGCACACTACACAAGAATCAAATCCTAAAAGCACAACATAGGTCAAACTCTCAGAATACACAGTAACCAACGTAACGCACAACCCACACAGCAAGACATAAAGCGAGGAAACGAAACGACTCAGCACACACAACGCAACAGTTAGCACGAACAACACACACCACGTACAACGCAAACAATACAGCACACACAGCCACAAACAACACACACAGAAGGCGCCAACACAAAACATTCAGCACAAACGCAAATCAACCACAACACCCAAAACCAGAGTTTACATACAAACCCTCAACACGCAAACAGCACATCACACTGAACAACAACCACCCCCCCCCCACACACCGAGCTCATCACTGCACACAATGCACATGAACCATGGTTCTCAGAGTAAACGCAACACACACAGTGAGGCACACTGACCAAGCATGACCACGCACAGTACAGACATCACAAATTACACTCATCACTCCAACAGCCGACCACGCACACCAGCTGTCAAACACAAGCACACGCATAACACGCACCACACACAACACATGCAAAACGGCATGCAGAAAATGTGCACGCCGCAAGAAAAAGAACACCGAATTTGTGAGACACACATTTCACGCACTACACACGTCACTCAAAGCACACTTGAATCAGACAGCACCCAGGTCCTCACAGAACGCATGATGCAAAGCACAGGATATACATACAAAGCATATACAACTCAGTACACAATTCGTATCCCATAAAGACACCCAGATGAAACAGCACACGCACACTACGCAAAACAGGAAGGAATACACACAACACACGTGCAACTGAGAACATAATGCTTGCACATCATGCAACACGCAACACACGTGTGATCGCGCCACACACTAAACATGAAACAGAAAACCATTCGCAGGCCACCTATCATTCCCAACCACGAACACAACATGCCACCCAAAGGACGCCAAACATACAACACACAAAGACACACTCCAAGCACACAACCAGCCACAACCACACCAGTCACACAGAACTCCACGGGGAAATTCACACAGAACTTACATTGCGAAGCAACAAAACTGCACACCTCCCATACACGACAGTCTACACAACAGTCACAACACAGAAAGAACACAACACACAGGAAACGCACACACAATCACATAAACACCGCCACGCACATTAAACCAACAGGTCACAGACATCACCACAAGAAACACAATAACACAGCACGGGTGATGTGACACAACACAGAACACGCACACAATCGCAAACACCAGAAAACGCGCCCTACCGTGTACACAAAAAACAACGCACCTCACACCTAACAGAAAAGCCAGCAAACACGAAACACATCACAAAAAGACGTCAAACGCAAATATCGCACACACAAACCACACATTCAAAGAAACACATCGATGCGTTAACACAGTACAAAATAATACACAAATCACAGAATACATCACACCACACACACAAACATCACGCACAAATTAAACATCACAACTCATGTCTCCCACAACACCCTGCATTAACAACACAACACACAGACCGACGCAACCACTACATACCACACACGGAGCCACGCAAAACGCACTCTCAAGGAATAACCACAACGAACACAAATAAACACCCACAAACACAAAGACATGGGGAACACACACAAAGTCAACACGCAGAAAGCACAACATATGAAACAACACACACCACGAATATCACAAGGCTTAACGGCACGCAATTCTCAAAACTAGTTAACCATGTACACACCACACACACAATGACGCCCACTACAAAAGGCAAAACCACGTACAGATAACACACCTCACCTCACACACATACCAATTACACACAAAACCTCTCAAAAACAGCCAAGCACGTGTCACATTCACACATGCGTAACACACACAACAAATACAAAACCACACGCAAAGCTCACAACCAACAATTAGCGCACACAGGACACATTTCACGTGCTACACACCCCACACACAAACACACTCGGACACGCCACAGACACACACACACACACACTGGCCCCACTACGCTATGCAAACACACGGAAAACTCAGAAAGGAACGACATAACAGTCACAGGGCACACACCCGTCACAACAGAGCAAATATTCCTCACTAACACACAAATCACATTTGTGAGAGTACCTGCAGCACACAGAATGAGACTCACCAAACAAGCACAACCACACGCGGACAACACAGCTCACATCACAAACATAACAACCACATACACTCAACCACTCAAACACAACCACACACAGATCACAATCACACATGAAAAACACACACAACACTCACAGATCCACAGGCAACACACACATAACCAACAGAGACAAGTAGCACACATTTCCCACTACACACTCAACCATGCACACACACACCGCGCATACATCCTCAAACAGGAGTACAGAGCAGAACGCACACACAACACAGAAACACGCCAAACAAGAGTCACAAGACACACACCACACACCTCAAGGCCCATGACTGCTCACAACACTCACGAAAAACATCGCACAGGCTACTTACTGGGACATACACCATGGGACATACTAAACAAGCAAGACCGCACACAGTCAACACATCTCACGTCACGTGCATAACTCAAACTGCGAAGCACACACACAACCTCTCTAACACAAACACGCACACAAATCACAATCACACGCACCAAAAGACAGAGCACATACGAACCCACACACAAACAACCAAAACACACACAACACACCTATAGCACACTACACACCACACACACAGCCACAAGCGTGCAATATGGAGCACACACAGACCCTCACGCGGGAAGCCCGAAACAAAACACACAAAATACACGCTCACAGTACACCTCAGACACAACGCAAAGCTTTACATCACACGGCATGCTCAAAATACACAGACCGCCCCACATCTACCCTGTGCGTAACACACAGAAAGCATATAGACAGCACTCAACAACCCAGAACACAGTACATAACACAACACACAAAAGAAAGACCAGACACATTGCACACACAAAGGGACACTGGAGGGCACACAACAAACACGGAACCTACACAAACACCAATGGATATCTCATCAGCAATGACGAGATATACAGCCCACAAAGAACCACTCAAAGCACGGGACACACAATTCACAACCACACACATCACACGTTGCACGCCACACATAGAAATGTACACAGGACAGTGTACTCAACAAGCAGTAGAGAACCCATACCGCACCCAGTACATGCACAACACACACAGCACGGACAACACGCAACACACCGAGAATAAACAAGACTCACAGATCACAGAGAACACAACCCAAAACACACAGCACACACAGCATAGCGAAAGAGAATACACACAGACTCACAACACAAACACAACAAATCATTCCCTACCTTATAGCAACAACACAAAGAGCACACTACACAAGAATCAAATCCTAAAAGCACAACATAGGTCAAACTCTCAGAATACACAGTAACCAACGTAACGCACAACCCACACAGCAAGACATAAAGCGAGGAAACGAAACGACTCAGCACACACAACGCAACAGTTAGCACGAACAACACACACCACGTACAACGCAAACAATACAGCACACACAGCCACAAACAACACACACAGAAGGCGCCAACACAAAACATTCAGCACAAACGCAAATCAACCACAACACCCAAAACCAGAGTTTACATACAAACCCTCAACACGCAAACAGCACATCACACTGAACAACAACCACCCCCCCCCCACACACCGAGCTCATCACTGCACACAATGCACATGAACCATGGTTCTCAGAGTAAACGCAACACACACAGTGAGGCACACTGACCAAGCATGACCACGCACAGTACAGACATCACAAATTACACTCATCACTCCAACAGCCGACCACGCACACCAGCTGTCAAACACAAGCACACGCATAACACGCACCACACACAACACATGCAAAACGGCATGCAGAAAATGTGCACGCCGCAAGAAAAAGAACACCGAATTTGTGAGACACACATTTCACGCACTACACACGTCACTCAAAGCACACTTGAATCAGACAGCACCCAGGTCCTCACAGAACGCATGATGCAAAGCACAGGATATACATACAAAGCATATACAACTCAGTACACAATTCGTATCCCATAAAGACACCCAGATGAAACAGCACACGCACACTACGCAAAACAGGAAGGAATACACACAACACACGTGCAACTGAGAACATAATGCTTGCACATCATGCAACACGCAACACACGTGTGATCGCGCCACACACTAAACATGAAACAGAAAACCATTCGCAGGCCACCTATCATTCCCAACCACGAACACAACATGCCACCCAAAGGACGCCAAACATACAACACACAAAGACACACTCCAAGCACACAACCAGCCACAACCACACCAGT